>NC_041395.2:184244248-184319248 GCF_900747795.2 Erpetoichthys calabaricus
GACCTCCAGGCAGACCCCAGTCCAGATAGGGATGCTTACTGTTTATTGTGTTCCAAGGGCACTCCCAGAATTGCTGTACCCCGGATGCCCTACTGGCATACACATGTGTGTTCCAGCCCCAGGATGCTTGGGGAACATACAGCTCTAATAGCCATACTCCACCTGTCCATCCATTTCATGGGGGTTTCCTGTGGACACAAAACCCACCACTCAACCGTCCAATACAATGGCTGTCCATAAAAGTAACACCACCTGTATTTAACAGTCAAATTCAGTGTTCTTGTCAAATGAACTGGAGGGTGGATAATCTCAGGGCCTAAACATCAACTGCTTAGCTTGAAAAAAATAACTATTTTGATTCTACCATGAACTTAATAGTTACATTTGTCAACCAGCAGAGCAGACCACTACTGTTATAATTTATTGGCTTAAAAACCCTAAAACAAGCTTTTTATTTAAAATCTACAGCAGAGGGCTTTGTGTGATATGGAAATGAGCCTGGCTCCAAATTTGAGATGCAGGCTTTGTGGCCTACATAGCCAAAGCTGAAAAAGTGTGCAGTAAATTGTAAAACTCCTTGCCCACATTAACAAAAGTTTTTTTTTTTTATTATATTTAAATATTTTATTATAAAAAATATTTAAAAAGAGAGAAATCAAGATGGTAAACCATGGAACAAAGAAACCCAAGTTCATAATCCAATGCAGTGTTCTAAAATCAGGAAATCCAAAAAAGGTACTCACAGTATTAAGAAAGATATCAAAATCCAGAAATTCCAGAGTGAGGTTCACCCAAGACAACATCCCCCTCTCAGCTACTTGTACCCCCTAGGATGGCAGTTACTTAGCTTGAATGCAGGACCTTGCACTACAGGTGAGACTTCTCTACTTCTGCATCGACCACCAGATCCTCCTTGCCAACCACTCTATGGCATAAATGGAACTTCACTCAGGTGGTTTGAATCCTACCCAATCGGCAGATCTTACCGTGTGTCTGGATGTGGACAGATGTCAAGGGTACCAGGCAAGCATGGGGGTACCCCGGCCCACTCTGCTTTTCTCTCTACACCCACTAGGCCCTAGTGAGTCCTATAGTTTTTCCTAGCAGTGCCACACTGATGATACACAGCTGTACCTGTCATTCCCTCCTGAGGACCACACGTTATTGGCTAGAATCTTTACATGTCTCAGAGATATTGCAACTTGGATCAAAGGAACACCATCTCCAATACAGCCTGGCAAAGACAGGCCTTCTTGTTATCAAAGCTTGTCCGTCTGTTCAGCATTCCATCTCTGCTCAGCTTGGCTCATTATTGCTAACACCAGGCACGTCTGTACACAGCCTCGGGGTGTTGATTGATGACGAGCTGTTCTTCAAGAACCATGTTGCTACGGTCTCTCAGTCTTGCAGACTCACTCTATACAATATTTACAAGGTCAGACCATAAGTGACAGAATAGGCAAAACAACTCCTGTTCCAAGCTTTGGACTTGTCATGGCTGGACTTCTGCAACTCTCTGCTGGCAGGAGCACTGGCATGTGTCACCAAGCCACTGCAGATGATTCAAAAATGCAGGAGCCCATCTGGTGTATAACCAACTAAGGTAGGCACATGTCCCTCCTCTATTCAGATCATTAAATTGGTTTCCTACAGGAGTACGGACTAAGTTCAGATGCTTGATGCTTGCCTCCAGTGTAGTCAATGGATCAGCACCTGTACATATGGAGACACTTGTGAGGTCCTTTGCTCCTTCTTGACTACTCAGATCTGTTGTTTAAAATTTGATATACAGTAATCCCTCGCTACTTCGCGGTTCACTTTTCGCGGATTCACGACTTCGCGGGTTTTTAAATACAAGTGATTGCCCGCCTATCGCGGAAGTTATGTTCCAGACCCATCAGCAACAGGAGAAAATCCGCGATATAGAAAGACCATATAAATAAACATTTTTATAGTTTAAGCCTTAAAATACCCATCCCACATGCTTTAAACACATGTAAACTTATAAAACACACTTTGTTAACACATATGATATGTGGATGTCGGGCTAAGGATATGAGTAACATCTCACTATTATAAAACATTTTAACTTCACGCAAGACAAGACAGTGAGACAGGAAAATTGGTGATGTACAGGCTTAAAATTATTGACACGCAGAGCGACAAGCAGCACAAAGTCCACTTCTCCTTAGCGTTCATTCAGCTCCCCACCCCCTTGACAATGCGAAGTGGCAGGAGCGTACTGTGCTTCCAGGGAGGGGGGGTTTGAGCGAAGGTGCGTTCAGCTCTCACACACCCACACACACACACTCCTCCTTCCAAACGCGCAGAGCGACAAGCAGGCATTTTGGCAGAAGCAGCACAAAGTCCATTTCTGCTCTGCTGAGAGTTCAGCTGCCCCCCTTCACAAAGCGAGTGCAGACACATTGACGTCTGATCGCTGCGTGCAGTGTTGGTCTGAGGTGTTTAAGAATGTAGAAAGTGTTTAAGAGCATAGGAAGTGTTTATAAGAGTGTGGGAAAGGTTAACAAGAGAGTGAGAAAGGTTTATATGAGTGTGGGAAGCGTTTATAAAGCCTTAAAATATGTATAAATAATAAAATAAATATAGGTCGCTACTTCGCGGATTTTCACCTATCGCGGGGGGCTCTGGAACGTAACCCCCGCGATAGGTGAGGGATTACTGTACTTTGTTAAGCCGCGAGGGAATCTTTGTTTGATGAATGGCATCTGGTGATGCCACTTCTGCATGATATCAAATCTAAGTCCAGGCTCTTCTCATGTGTAATTCTTGGCTGGTGGAACAAGCTACAAACCTCCATTCAAACCTCTGACTCCCTCAATGTGTTCAAGATGCATTTGAAGACTATTTTGTTTGGTGAATTTCTGCCCAACTGTTAGGTTAGGTTTTCTGTTATCTAGAAATTATAACTCGCTTATATTTTGTTTTGAGCTCCTCATTTGTGATGATCAATTGTATACCCTTGTCCTGTAACACTTGTTACCAAACAGTCCCCCAGACTGATTTTTATTTGGTTATGTTGACCTCTTTTGTAAGTCACTTTGGATAAAAGCGTCTGCTAAACAAATACATGTAAATAGAAATCAAGGGAGTTCTCCTTTAGCAGAGATACAGAACAGACTACTATTGAAGGCAGCGGCCTGTGTTTGATTGCTGCTATCTCAGGCAGGTCATCAGCAATGAGAGGAGTGTAGCCCTAACATCTGTGATTTCCTGTTTGTGTGAAAGTCAAAAAGAAACGTGACAATGTTCTATGTGGAGTGGCCCCTGTATAGGGTTTCCCAGGTAATAGTGAAAAAAATTGCCAAGCTGGTGACAAAGGGGAAGAACATTTCCAACAGAGTGTGGGCAGGGGGCAGGAAACTAACATCAGAAAATGGATGATTCCTTTGCAAGTAAAACAAAAGGGCCAATGGTGAAGCAGACCACACCAACACCTTTGATTCTGGAAGGACACGTGCAGTACTTCTGCAGCCAGTAAAAACAAGGCAACGTATCATGAGCTGTTGCTGCCGAATCTTGGCTGCCCAAAAGGAAGGGCCAGTGGCTCAGAATCTGAAATGCCTGTCTTGCCAGTTCCAAGAGTATTAAAGTCTCCAGGCTCTAACAAGTGTGATAAGGAGTCGCTGGATGCCACTGTGGCCTAACAGTACCGGAGTTCTATGGAATGCCCCTGAAAATGTGATGTTATTCCAGTGCATAAATAAGTCTGGAGCCAGGAGCTGAGTTGGACATACATCTAAGTTAGGGTGAGGATGTGGTATAGAAATGTGGAACCTGGAAAATGGAAGCCTGTATAGTTATGCACAACAGAGCCCAAAGATTTTGGCTTTCTTTATACTTGGTATATAGCTTATGCTTTGTTTAAAAATAATAGCTACATTTGATTTCCACTGGCAGGTTGGAGAGATGCCCATGGAGTTCTTTCAGTCACACTTACAGCTGCTAATACTAAATTGAACTCTTCATCTATGCCCTAGAGGAAATAATTTTTAGCAGTTTGATTGTACTGCCATGCATAACAGTTATCTAAGTACCCCCCAAGAAACCCACCAAATGTCAAAGAATCCTTGTGCTTGAACACCAAGAGGTATTCCATGCCTCTTTCGAATTTTAATGTAAAAGTATGGCTGCGTTCAAAACTCCAAGGGGAACCACCCCCTCAGCCCCCCAGCTCTTTGATTGAATACATTAGCATTAAACAGAGTACTGGCACTTACATATATCTACTTCAGGCATTAGACTCTACAAGGGGCTGCAGATATGTCAAGGGTTGCTGGTCCTATTCAGATGCTACTGTGCTATTGAAATGTTAACTACTTTGTTCATTTTACTTTTGCAAAAATCTCAGTTTCATAAATGGTTGTACATTAATCTTGTTTTTCGCGTTAATTGAACAATATGTGGCTTCTGTCTTCTGGATTCTTACAGTCTAAATTTTACCAGATGATAACTAGTAAGAACCATCTTATGTTGAATAAAAGTGTGTTATTCACCTAAATTTTGATACTTATTTGTATTTTTAGGATATCAACCACAATCTAATAACTTCATTATACTATCTGAGTAGGTAGCATATACCACATAATTTGCTCTGGTTTCAGCTTCTGTTTTTATTTTAATGATGACCCCCTGACATTTGGGCCTGTGTGATGAGGTGTGTCACAGATTGGTTTAAATGTTGGCACGATTTGGTAGAAGGAAAACAGTTAACAACAGGCACACTTACCTAGAAGGGGGTGCTGGTCTTGCAGTGGCATGGGAGCGCACGTGGGTATGAGGTCCACCCAGGGCATGTGTGGAGTTTGGGAGACCGATACATCAAAGGATGGAGAGGGGGAGCTGTCCACCTGGTGCTTGTTGGTCATGTGGTGGAAGTGGCATTAGATTGCTGGCAGTGGGTTGCACATGGGTGTACAAGAGAGACTGCAAGGATGAATGAAGCCCAAATGTGCTTCATTTCTTATATTCTTATCAAATTAAGGGAAAGTACATTTAGGACTGAAGCTAGGAAGCACTTCTATACACAAAGAATTTTGGGAATCTGACAAAAACTACCAAGACATGCAGTTGAAGCAGAAACTCTGACAACCCTTAAGAAGAAACTGGCTGGGATTGGCTCCGGCGAACCCCCATGACCCTGTAGTTAGGATATAGTGGGTTGGATAATGGATGGATGGATGTTTGAGATTTTAGGACCGCTTAGCTATTATCCAAACAAACAGGTTTGATGGAGTGAATGGTCTCCTCTCGAATGTCAAAGTTTGTATGTTTTTAAGCACGCTGGTGAGAAACAAATGCAGAGTAATTACTCCTTTTAATTACAGGTCAGAGGAGCTGCATGAAGATGTCTCTTGAAGAGAGTTTATTGCCTGAGTGAGAGAGGAATGGAGAGGCATCATGAAATATGCAGATGCATGTAGGAAACAGTTGTTTTGTTTGTTTCGTTCTTGTTCCTTCCAGATTAGTGGCAAACTTGAGGTCTCATTTATGAAACCTTGCATGGATTCAAGTGTGAAAATATGCTTATGGCAAAATAAATCAGATTTATAATACCTGGAGTGTGCAATTTAACTTTATAAATCACAATCATCTTACAAATGTGCTTAGGTGAATGCACCTTGAACCCTACCCAGGTGCCACCCTGAAACAACCACATATGGATTATGCTAATGAACCTCATACATATGCAGTAACAATGCTGCAGACCTTCATTGGCTTGCAGAGCAGCCTCCCACCTGATGCATCCAGACACCGACACCTGTATTGAGGAGTCTGATTACGTTAGGAAAACTGGACACTGCTGCAAATTGACATTTTATGTGGGCAAAAAACATGTTATGTTTTCTGTAAATTCACACACGGCATATGAAAACTGAGTGTAGCGCCTCATTGGTCAGTTAGTGGCTTCCAGGACAGTGGGCATGACAGAGTGAAGCTTGGCTGAGATATTCCAGGACCTGTCTGCCTATTCTCAGAGAAGTGATAACAGGTAGGCTATATAAAGACATGAAAATCCAAAAAAGTTTTTTAGTGCAAATATGCAGCAGTCTGTACACGATATTCATTACTTTTGAGGTTTAATATGTTTGTCATATCAACACACAGTATAATAATGTATTATTGTGCACATGTGTCGTCATTTAGCTGGCTTGGCTGCATTTCTCCACTTGATCAATGCTGCTGTCATTTCATAGTTTCTTTAAAATGTTATGTACAGTTGGGTCAGAGTTGCCGCAAACATGCACAAGTTCTCCAGCCAAGTTTTCCTTTATAAACCCCTGCGTATGTACATTTCAAGCCTCATTTTGTGCATATGCAAGTTTTATGCATTTGTATGACCCCAAGCATCGCAAAATAACCATGTCCTCGGAATCTCGATAGATAGATAGATAGATAGATAGATAGATAGATAGATAGATAGATAGATAGATAGATAGATAGATAGATAGATAGATAGATAGATACTTTATTAATCCCAAGGGGAAATTCACATACACCAGCAGCAGCATACTGATAAAGAAAATATTAAATTAAAGAGTGATAACAATGCAGGTATACAGACAGTCAATAACTTTGAATAATGTTAACGTTTACCCCCCCGGGTGGAACTGAAGAGTTGCATAGTGTGGGGGAGGAACGATCTCCTCAGTCTGACAGTGGAGCAGGACATTGACAGAAGTCTGTCGCTGAAGCTGCTCCTCTGTCTGGAGATGACACTGTTCATTGGATGCAGTGGATTCTCCATTATTGACAGGAGCCTGCTCAGTGCCCGTCGCTCTGCCACGGATGTCAAGCTGTCCAGCTCCATGCCTACAATAGAGCCTACCTTCCGCACCAGTTTGTCCAGGCGTGGGGTGTCCCTCTTCTTAATGCTGCCTCCCCAGCACACCACTGCGTAGAAGAGGGCGCTCGCCACAACTGTCTGATAGAACATCTACAGCATCTTATTGCAGATGTTGAAGGACGCCAGCCTTTTAAGGAAGTATAGTTGGCTCTGCCCTCTCTTACACAGAGCATCAGTATTGGCAGTCCAGTCCAATTTATCATCCAGCTGTACTCCCAGGTATTTATAGGTCTGCACCCTCTGCACACAGTCACCTCTGATGAACACAGGGTCCATGAGGGGTCTGGTCCTCCTAAAATCCACCACCAGCTCCTTGGTTTTGCTGGTGTTCAGGTGTAGGAGGTTTGAGTTGCACCATTTAACGAAGTCATTGATTAGGCTCCTATACTCCTCCTCCTGCCCACTCCTGATGCAGCCCACGATAGCAGTGTCATCAGCGAACTTTGGCATGTGGCAGGACTCCAAGTTGTATTGGAAGTCCGATGTATATAGGCTGAACAGGACCGGAGAAAGTACAGTCCCCTGCAGTGCTCCTGTGTTGCTGACCACAATGTCAGACCTGCAGTTCCCGAGACGCACATACTGAGGTCTGTCTTTAAGATAGTCCACGATCCATGCCACCAGGTATGAATCTACTCCCATCTCTGTCAACTTGTCCCTGAGGAGCAGAGGTTGGATGGTGTTGAAGGTGCTAGAGAAGTCCAGAAACATAATTCTTACAGCACCACTGCCTCTGTCCAAGTGGGAGAGGGATTGGTGTAGCATGTAGATGATGGCATCCTCTGCTCCCACCTTCTCCTGGTATGCGAACTGCAGAGGGTCTATGCTGTTTGGGATTGAGGAGAAGTGCCCACTGTATAACAACAACAAATCGTGTCTCCAGAACATCTTATCGGGATGCAAGGTTGCATTGACACAGGGGCACTACAGGTGGCGGCATGACCTGGTGTTGGCCAAGCTATTACAAAGGCGCATAGTGGTGGCAAATAGTGCTTAAGAACTCCATCAGCCAGGTATTGTATTTATTAAACAAGGTGAGACTCGACCACAACCAGCAGCAGGAAACTCACAGTCAGTGCTGACCCCTGGGAGAATATGGGAATTGAGGGTGGACTTGGATAAGCAACTGTTTTTTCCATCAGAAATCACTCAAACACCATTAAGACCAGATGCTGTAATATGGTCTACAGCTGCCAGGAAGGTCATCATCATCAAACTTACCATCCCCTGGGAGAGGGGGGCTACCAGTAGCACATGAGTACAAGCACCTCAAGTACTCCGAGTTGGCAGCAGAGTGCAAAGAGGCAAGCTGGGCAACTTCCATCTACCCAGAAGAAGTCGCATGCAGGGACTTCATGGGTAAATCAGTGGTAAATCTGGCTCCTGCGGGCTACAAGTATGACTGATACCAACTTACAGAAGGCCATTAAAGAGCTGGCAGAGGCTGGCTAGTGGTTGTGGCTGCAGAGGAGAGATAGTTTTTGGGGTTTAATCCCAGAGTAAGACCAGCTGTAGAGAGTGGTGGAGAGATGTCCCCATTTGACCACAACCCCCTCCCCCCAGGAAATGTACTGGGTACTGGCTGGGTAGGGGGCGAAACATTAATGAATTATGGCACCAGCTGATGATCCTGCAGCTGACCTATTGGGCATTGGTGGAGGTGCATCAGCCAAAGGCCGAGTAGGAATCACATCACCTGTACAACAAACTGGACGGGAGGGGTGCGGCAGAGTGAGGAAAGCGTTGATGTGGATTTCAATTGTTTGTAAGCATGAAGAGTCAAGGGCTGAAATTTGAAGAAACTTTATTTATTTTGTTTGTATGATAATGTGTGAGAGCCCACCTGAATGAGCATTGCGATATAAAATAAGATTGCTCTTATTTTAATAAATGACTGTTTGATTTTGCACTTTATAATATTTGTGTGTGTACCTCAGTAATTCTGTGGCGCATGCTCAGTTAAGATCTACAAGATGATCCAACAGGGGTCAGTGCCCATTGGTTGCAGCTACCGGGGCATCACAGCCTAAGAGGCCTGTTCAGGAATCCATGTATGGATATATTGCAATTTTTGTGCAAAGAACTGACCTCTTGCTAAGATTTAGGTAATATTGAACTGTAAAATAGTGAATAAAGCTTCAAAAGTGTATATTTCAAAATGGGACAAATTGCCCAAAGGGCTTCAGTTCATTCTGCCTCTATCTGCATTGCTGCCCCTAAAGATTAATATACTTGGTCGGATTTTGTCCAGGGATGTAAAGGTGATACTGGAAGATGTTTTAGAGCAATATGAATTGTTTAAAAAAATGACTACTATGTATTTTGTTTAGTTTTTGGAAATGGCCTTCTAACCTGGCTTGACTTCTTGTTCTCTATGCTCATACATGCTCACATGTGTCACAGAGCTGCCTATGGATGAAGGGAAGCTTCCAGATGAAGAGCAAGTGTACTGATATTGACTTGCCACAGCTTAAATGCAACACGTGTGCACATTTACATGTGTTTATAAGACCAAATCTTAGCACCAGACTTTAGAATAAACTTTAACTGAGCTGGTCCATGAAGGAACTTTCTTATTGTGGCCATTTGACACTAGCCTGGTCTAAGGGTCTTGAAGCCTGTTTATCTGACATGTCTTCCGTCATCCATGCTTACATGCTAATTTACCTTTCACATTCATATGAGACCATGTGGTCTTCTGATATAATTTGACACCCCACTAGCAGTGAGGGGCTTTCTGAGGTCACTGCACTGCTCCTTGGTGCTTCAACTGTAGCACACTTGGAGTGCCCCTCCTTTACAACTGTTCAGTAAATTTCAAGTTTTCCAAGAAACTGCAACTAACCAACTGAGAACTTTGAGAAGAAAGATTGACTGTATTGATTCTCTGCAACACCACTGTCATCCAGGCATTTTATATTGTGTTTAAAAGAAAAAAGTCTGTAAGTTCTGCTGGCATTAGTGGCCCGCTGCTGTGAGGACTGATGCAACTTGCTCAGCTCCTCTGTCCAGTGCACATCTCAGGGTTGCATACAAAAGACTAAGCTCAGAAAGAAAAGATGCTGACCCAGGTCATTCACTCTTTCTGAAGAGTTCTTTAGGCCATCTCAGTGTATTCACTAGTACCGCAGAGAGTGTCATGTAATTAAAATGAATCACCTGTACAGGAGTGACCAGGCCATTGAAGAAGTTCCATTATGAAGACACTTAGCCGAGCAGTGTCGTCCTGTTTCTACGTCTACATTGTTCAGTATATTTTACTGCTGGCTCTTCACCAATAGTGAGCTGCAGACTCATCTGGCAGTGTGCCGATTGCTTGACAAGTATAGTCTTCATCTTTTGGAAGAATTTACTGAACAGTGGCCTGGCTTCTTGGGGTAGCAGAACAGCTAAATTGGGCTTAGGAGAGTTGGTGGCCATCTATAGGCACCTGGGTTTTGAGGAGGCGCTGCCAGTGTGTCCGTTTGGGCCATGCAGGAGGGAAGGATTGCTTGTCTCTCTAAAAGCTGAATCCCACACATTCAGTCTTTGTGACGGGCTGCGTCCCGAATTCCTTCCCATTTGGCATGGTGCCTCCGCAGCTGTCTGTCTGCCAGATGTGCGGCTAAATCAGACAGAGCTGCATTAGACTCGTGTCTTGCGGGTTAAAAGTTTCCATTCCAAAGGGCACCAAAAAAAAAAGGAGCACTGCAAGGAGACGTCAGATTATACAAGCATTTGAGCAAAGCCACCGTGTTTTCACAAAGCTGTGCTGCTTCTCATCTGCAAGCAGAAAGTTTCTGACAAGGTGATCCTAGATGTCTCCTGTCGTACAGAACGGTTCCTGCCACATGTGTTTTACATGACTATGGACAGATGAAATAGGTTAGGTTTTTGCTTTTCAAGACTGACATTTGAAGAAACAATTCTCTACGTACAAACCTGTTTTTTAACACTAGGGGCCTCATTTATAAAACTTTGCATGAGTTCCAGTGCAAAAATATGAGCACGACAAAAAAAATCAGATTTATAAAACTTGGGCTAAGCACATTTCTAGGCAATTTACCGTTTATAGATCACAATCACCTTGTAAATATGCGTACGTGAATATGCCTTGAACGCCGCCCTGAAACATCCATATATGGAGCATGCTAATCAACCTCATACATATGCAATCACGCTGCTGCAGAACTCACTCCGCTACACTCTGCAACTGAGATCACAAATTATGTGTGGCATCATAGCGCTTCTACACACCATCATCTACATTCTGGGTGGTCAGGAAGATGCATGAGGCAGCAGCGTCCGAGCAGATAGCTACTATCACCTGGCACATGTAATGATGAGAGTGCTGTTACAATGAATAGTTCATATGAAACACGTTACCATTAAGCCAGCCATCACGTACAGCACCATCATGTCTGCCAAAGCTACTTTGCCATAAAATAAATTAATCACGTGTTGATGCAGGCCATTGAGCCACAATGGTGGTCAATCTCATATTGGTATCACAGGTGACTTGAGCGTTAATGGAATGTCACTGCTTATGGTTAACAAAAGCAGCTTCATTTTTGCTAGATGCCCTTATTACAATTTGTGAGCAGTAAAGTGCTTTGATTACATTAGGAGAACTGGACACTGCTGCATATTGCTTTTTATGTTGGCAAAAGCATGTTATCTGTTTTCTGTATGTACACCTCACACAATACGAAAACTAAACGTAGTGCCTAATTGGTCTGTAATGGCTTCCAGCACAGCAGGCACGACAGAGTAAAGCTTGGCTGAGATACTGTTGGCCAGCTACTAGAAAAGTGACAGCAGGTAGAAATGAAAATTAAAAAAAAAGTTCTTTAGTGCAAACGTGCAGAATTGTCTCTCTTAAAAGGGAACGAAAATACAGTCTGTACATCGTATTCATCATTTCTGAGGGGCACGCTGTTGATCACGTCAACACACATTCTAATAACGGCTCAGTAATATGGATTATTACACATGCTGGTTTGGCTGAATTTCCCCTATTGATCAAGGGTGTTGTCATTTCCCAGTTTCTCTGAAATGTTGCATACACAATGGTTCAGAGTTGCCCTAAATTTAGGTGTGTGTGTTCCACCTTCAAGTTTTCTTTTATAAATCCCAACTTTTGCATGAGAAGTCGCATACGCACATTTTGAGTCTCTTTATTTGTGTATGCAAACTTTTTAAAGGAGGCCCCCCGGACTCTGCATTTCTTTGAAACAGGAGCATCCTACTGTTGTTTTTTTTCTGTGAAATTGAAGAAGCACACATTAGGCTTCCCTGGTGATTTTTTTTTAAATTTAGCACCATCAGATGGCCCTCCTCAGTGATGGGTGAAGATCAAGATACCACTCAGATCCCATTCAGTTCCAATATTTTTTAAGATGCTTTCCTCATATTGGTGTGTTTTCCTTTAAGAGGGCAAATTCTCCTGGAACTTTCATATGCCTGTGCTGGCTTGCAGGTTGATTGGAGAAAGCTTGAACTGCAATGGTGAACGTGCTACTTAAAAAAAATAAAGCAAAACTGTCCCCAATTCAGTCCTGAGGAGCTCTAGCCTACAAGCCCCATGACTAAACTGGGAAGGTAAAGTTACACATGCACACAAACACACAGCCAAGGAGAAACAAAGGACACTTCAGGGCCATAAAAAGCAGGATGTTTCTAGTTAAAGAATTACATTGAGTCACATGACAGAAATGAGAATGTTGAGATGGAAGTGTGGATTACAAAAAAGACAGAAAAAGAAATGAGACAATCAGAGGTACAGTCAAACGTGGGAGAGATTTCTATGAAAGTACATTGAACTGGCATGAACATGTGATGAGGACAGACAATGAATATGTGGGCAAAGGACCTATGGGAATGAAGGGGAGGTGAGGGAGGCCAAACCAGTGGTGGACGGATAAAGTAAAAGAAGATCTAAAAGAAAAGGGTTTGACTGAGAAGGAGATGCAGGATTGAACTGTATAGAGAAGGCTAATCAAGCACATTGACCCCACATAGAAGCTGGAAAAGCTGAAGATGAATATGACAAATTCATGGAAAAAAACTGTTCTAAACATTTAATAGCAAGTTAAATTACTGAGGGAAGCTTATTATTATTTTGCACAACATCAGTGTGCTGAATGGCCTTTCTCCTGATCCTGTCTGTATGTTCTGCACATCTGGCATGTTTCTCCACATGTTCTGCAGCTGCCCTTCCATTTCCCCATACTGGTCCCATGTTTCCTTTTCTTTTTACTCAATTCTGGCTACAAATATTCCTTTTCATCCTCATACAGGTATACTCTAAGTCACCTATTGGACTTTGCTTTCCTTCCTCTCACCTCCCTCCAGCAGAAAATCTTTTCCTTGGGCACCTTAGCTACCAAGGGCAGTAGGGTGGCGCAGTGGTAGTGCTGCTGCCTCGCAGTAAGGAAACCTGGGTTCGCTTCCCGGGTCCTCCCTGCGTGGAGTTTACATGTTTGCTCCGGGTGCTTCGGTTTCCTCCCACAGTCCAAAGACATGCAGGTTAGGTGCATTGGCGATCCTAAATTGTCCCCAGTGTGTGCTTGGTGTGTGTGTCCTGGGGTGGGCTGGCGCCCTGCCTGAGATTTGTTCCTGCCTTGTGCCCTGTGTTGGCTGGGATTGGCTCCAGCAGACCCCTGTGACCCTGTGTTAGGATATAGCAGGCTGGATAATGGATGGATGGATGGACTTTAGCTACCACATTAAACCCTTGCATCTCACTCAAGGCAGGCTGATCCTTTATCCCAGAATCTGTGGAATTCCTCCTTTTAGAAACTTTTGCTTCTTGAATTATCAGCAATGAGAATCAATGGAGCCTCAAAAAAAATATTCAGACCTGGTCCTCTGCAGTACACATCACATCGAGAATAAGATGACCTCATAGCATCACCGAGATATGTAGATCACCCTATGGCTGCACCCACAGGGATTTTGGAGATGGGTGGGATTTGGTGGTTTCAGTTTCCTTTTGATTTGGGTATTTAGTGACCAAAAACTGTTTGTGTAGCTTTGCATGTTCTACTTTTTCATCTTTATAATAAAAAATTGATCACAAAAAACAAGAAAAGAATACCACCATTGGGCTGAACTGAGATTAACTGTTCGGAGATCCACCACCATTTTGGATACACTTCACTGAACATGGGCCCAGTACATTCGTACCACACTACCAGTGCCGTTTTAAGTCCAATTCTGGAATGATACTGTAGCACGTTTTCACCAGGGACATAGTAGTGCCTAGTGGTTGGTGCTTTATGGAGAAGAACTCCACACCAACAGTGACAGGTTTGGATTTCAGCTCATGGAACTGTGAGGCAGTAGCATTAAACACTGTGTGCCACTCCTCCCCCCAAAAGCCTGAAACCCAACATGAGGTGTTTTACTGCCAGCCTGACAGAATAACGCTGGCCATCCTCAGCCCTCTTCAACTACTATTCTGGGTGACATGGTTGTGTGGCAGTAGCCTCAGAGTGTCAGGAATGCAGCTCCCAGCATTGCCCCTTTAATTAAAAGTGATTGTCTATTAATTTTGTGTTTTGTTCGCGTATAAGTGGGGTTGTTTTTCATGTACTCTGACATCTAAGGACTTAAAAGGCTGTCCTAACAGCATCATAGGCCCCCGGGCAAAGTAATGCGCTGGGGCCCCTGTCTTGATAACAAAACAGAAACATACATAGACATCAGAAACATTGTGGGCCCTTATGGTCCTGGGGTCCCCGGCCAGTGCCCATTGTGCCCATACGTTAAGACGGCCCTGGGTAGGCTCAGATTAGCCTGATGTGAGTCAATGCGCCCAGCAGTCATGGATGTCCCCCTGTAGGGTTGGTTTCCTCTTTACACAACATGCTGCTGACAAGAGCACTGCTAGAGTGGATAATGACCTAGCAGACGTGCCACCTTTGCCTATTGCTTTCCTTCCTTACTTCTCCACAGCT
Source organism: Erpetoichthys calabaricus (assembly GCF_900747795.2). Lineage (NCBI taxonomy): Eukaryota > Metazoa > Chordata > Cladistia > Polypteriformes > Polypteridae > Erpetoichthys > Erpetoichthys calabaricus. Next base: position 184,259,057 of record NC_041395.2, read on the forward strand.
GGCTTCTCCTGCTCACAGTCCCATTTAAACTTTTATGATTGTTGATGGGAGCTCTGGCACTAGGATGGCCAGTCATGCGCTTACTAATTGCACCCCCTGACATCTCCCCAGTTATAAATCCCTCCATTTCACTTAATATGGCGCATTTCAACATTTAAGCCCACTCAACAAAGCACCAGCACACACTATTAGCCGTGACAATTAAATTGCCCGGTATCCTTTTATAAAATCCATGTAAAAAGTGAATTAAGTTAAAAGCGCCTCAATATCATATGCAATAGAGCGCACGAGATGGGTATCATTTGCTCCTTGGGGTTTTCTGCCACGACGTTCAGACGTCAGTTTGCGGAAATAAAGTAAAAAAAAAAAAGTAAGTCAGGGTTAACATCTTCAAAAACAGCAAAGAAGAGGCACGAAAAGTGGAAAGGAGGATGAACGAGACAAGATCGGAACGGCAGAGCAGTCTTTGTATTCCTTTTTAATCGCCTCAATGCTTTGAAATCCTCTTTCGGACGAGCAGCACTTCTGTAAATAATGTGCTTTAGGGCCTAATAAGGCAGCGAGAGTCGAGCTCTTGAAATATCCCAAGGGCTCGCAGAGAAGGAGACAAGTCACGGCTGACCTTATAAGGGCAAATCTGGGTAGTGCAGCTCAACGGACGGCTTTTTCCCAGGACTTCAGCCCTGAGAACGCGGGCTCGGCGCCCATGGCTACTCTGGCGGGGCGCTGCTGCCATCTCGTGGCCAGCGTTAGAAAGGCACCCTGCAGGCTAGGAGCGTCTTTGAGACTGACTCGCACCCTGTCCTGGGCAGTCGCCTGACTTGCACCTTGTGTTTCAAGGATAGCCTCCGGCCTCCGATGCCCTGAATTGGATGAGCTGGGTTTGAGAACGTTTGACATGTTACAACCTCACCCTGTAACCAAAATGGAAAACAAAGGTTAGAAAACATCCATCCATCCATCCATCCAATTTCCAACCCGCTGAATCCGAACACAGGGTCACGGGGGTCTGCTGGAGCCAATCCCAGCCAACACAGGGCACAAGGCAGGAAACAATCCTGGGCAGGGTGCCAACCCACCGCAGGACACACACAAACACACCCACACACCAAGCACACACTAGGGCCAATTTAGAATCGCCAATCCACCTAACCTGCATGTCTTTGGAACGTGGGAGGAAACCGGAGCGCCCGGAGGAAACCCACGCAGACAACATGCAAACTCCACGCAGGGAGGACCCGGGAATCGAACCCAGGTCCCCAGATCTCCCAACTGCGAGGCAGCAGCGCTACCCACTGCGCCACCGTGCCGCCCGGTTAGAAAACAGGTGTGTGATAAACACCTTGGGTGGCAGGGTGGCGCAGTGGTAGTGCTGCTGCCTCGTAGTTAGTAGACCCAGGGTTCGCTTCCCGGGTCCATCCTGCGTGGAGTTTGCATTTTATCCCCGTGTCAGCGTGGGTTTCCTCTGGGCGCTCCAGTTTCCTCCCACAGTCCAAAGACATGCAGGTTATGTGGATTGGTGATTCTAAATTGGCCTTGGTGTGTTTGTGTGTGTTCTGTGGTGGGTTGGCACCCTGCCCAGGATTGGTTCCTGCCTTGTGCCCAGTGTTGGCTGGGATTGGCTCCAGCAGACCCCCGTGACCCTGTGTTCAGATTCAGCGGGTTGGAAAATGGACGGATAAACACCTTTAGATGTTTAATTAGGTTTGAGTGTGGATGTTGCGTATGGTGTGAAGGAAGGATCAATCCTTTTGTATCTCTATTGATACTCCATTATTGCCTTAAACTCTAATCCTTGTTAGTCTGCCCTCACTGCACCTCACCTCTTACCAGCAGAACGTTATCTGCTGAATCCGTCTTGCTAGTAAAGTTCTCCTTGCTTCACGCTGATAATCCCCAGAGAGTGTCACTGATAACTGGGTATGTAAATTTAGCAGTTTATTACAATGGAGTTATCTGCATCTTGTATTAACAAAGCGTCAAATAGAAGACTATGGAGGACTGTTCTAGTGTTGTTCATCCTGTCTGTCTACTGCTCACTAATGTTACCATTGGTTCAGTGCCTCCTGACTTAGCGGGGTGGTGGGTGTAAGTATGGAGTCTATTTTAAATGTTATCTACAATTGGTTTTACTTACAAAATGGGAAATTTTCAATAAATAATTGGTCAAAAAAAATGGAAGGACCATCTATGGATGGGAAGTCACTCCTCAAGCTTAACAGAAACCAAAATGACATATTCTTTGAATATGTTCGATAATCCGATCAGTTGGCTTTTACATGGCATTTTCCAAACATTTGTCCACTCCTACATCTGGTTTCATATCTGTGTGTTCTCTCTCATGACCTGGGATTTTATCTACAATTGGCTCTCACAAAGGCTCCATGATCACCAACCATGAAATAGATGAAGCCAGCATCAGGTGTTTAGCTGTGTTTCCTTACTGTTTTGAGATGTGTTTTCAGCTATCTATGCCCAGGTTGGTTGCCATTTTATAAGAATGTGCATTAAAGGGTAACTGTCAACGTATAAAGCTTGAACGTGTGCTTGCAGTGGATTGTCATCCCATTCAAGTTTTCCTTTTTCAACTTTCAGCCTGCATAAAGGAGGAGTGTGTGGAGCAGTCTGGTAAGGGTACGTTCCAAGCATAAGTTGACCACATTTTCATAGTCCCAAAACAGGATACAACTTAATAATGAAACAATCACATATGAGTTAACAAATATTTTAGACATATATTAAAAAGTGGATATCATGCATGTTAGTTTATTAATAGAAGTATATTAAATCAAAGAGCTCTGAAAGAGCACACTAGGGCTCTATTAAAAGACTTTTTAGAACATGTTGTTATATTCCAATTATTGAATGAGATGCAAGTCATGAAAGTGGGACTGGCCCAAAAAAAAAAACTGGATGTCTGGTCACCCTATCCAGGCACCATGTCACACTGCACAAAACAGATCTGCACTGTCACTTCTCTGCTTGTTGTTGTCCAATTACTATGAAAGCAAATGTTCTCTGTGAGCCACTCCTGAGAGGATGGAAGAGGCCTGCAAAACTAATGTGAGCAGGAAGGCTGAGGAAACTGAAATATGAAAAAAAAAAAACAATAGTTCGGTTAGTAATAATACATAAATGCAACAATAAGGTAATTTCATCAAAGGAATTAAATACAGTATATGCATAATTTTTAGGGAAGGGTCAAAAAACACAAATGACAGGCTCAGATTCAGGCTCAGATGCAGAAGTCTATTTAAACACATCAGCAGATAATCAAAATGGCTTCATAGAATTTGCAGCTGTCAGGTGACTATATGTGGAAGGTGCAGCCAGTTATGATGTGCACACTGGGGTGTGATATCACTACACTGCTTACAGCCCTTGCTGGAATGCTATGCTCAGCAGAGATATTAACAATATAACTGCATGATCCAGAATCCTGGATAAACACCCAATGCCACATCAATACCTGTGTGGAGTTTGCAGGTTCTCCCCATTCTTTGTGGTGTTTCTTCCACATTATTATGTTAGTTATATTTTTATTCTGGGTTATGTTAATTAACGGCTGTGTGCAAGGCTGAGCATCAGTCCAGGGTTGGTTCACTCCTTGCTCCTAATGTTGCCAGGATTGCTCCAGACCCTTTTGACTTTGAATGGAACAATCAGCTTGGAAAATGTTACGTTATCCATTCATCATATCATGTTATGAACCATGTTTTCAGGATTGCAAGAAGACAAAGCAAATCCCAGTCACATCAAGTGCAAGACAGAAGTCAATTCATTGTGAAGTTTACTCTCACACATCTCCACACTCACATTTCCTGGGCCAACTTACCTAGTAATATCTAACACATACTGTATTTTTGAGATGAATCAAAAAATGCTATAATACCCATAAAAAAGTATGGAAACACAAGAAGAATGCATAAATTGCACACAGACAATCATGAAGCCAGCTTGTGAGAAAGTGGCACTAACAGTGCACCACCATCCTGTTCATTTGTTTTGTTCAGTTGGGCCTAATGGTCAGTCCTTAAGAAAGAATTCAACTATTAAGCAGAAGTAATTGCATTTTATTAGAACCAGGATGAAAAAATGCTTCTTTGAATGTATAGGGCCACACCCATGGTCACCTTCCAAAGTGTATGCTTTTTAAAATAACTTGACAATTCCAGCTGTAGTTTTGAAAACGGTTTGGGAGCTAAATGGCCTTGTGATTGAATTTCCCATGGGCTGTGGGTTCCCAGAAGGTTAGGTGGATATGGAAATTCACTTTAAAATCTGATCGCATCTGGAATTTCCTTCTAGTTTTCATCTCTTTGCCCAGTCTTTCTGACACTTGACAGCAGTGCTGGAGCTGCTCTCTTCACTGCGATTCCTGGACACCTCACTTGCCGAGCCATTGAGGGGGAGGCTCCCATTCTTTCATATAGGATATTTTTTCTATTGCTTTCTAGCATGTCTTTGACCCAGGTCCCAGATCTACCCTGAGATACTTCCATACCCATTTGCTGGTGTTCAGATTTTGGACATCATAAGTAGCTTGTATTCTTGCTTTACTTCGGTAGAAGCATGTTTACTTTGCCTGTGCCATTTGCTAGTAGATAAGATGCCTGGTAAACCAATGATGGCTACCTTTTCCCAGACTTCCTAATCACGATTATCCAAACATATCTCAGAGTTCTGCAGATCACAAGCCTTTGAGAAGTTCTAAAAACTAACGCTGCAGTCCATCAAGATCTGGGATCCCATTCTGAATAACTTGGGTCAGCTAACAAATCAATCAACCTCTGCCCCACTTCCACATTGGACATATTAAAACAAAGAAATGTGGCGTTAAGGAAGAATGCACTTATCTTATTTATTAATGCTGTCTTAAACTTCCAGTTTTAAATAGCAGCTTGAAGCTCATGGAATGCACAATGCCACCGGATCTCCTATGTTTCTGTGGCAGAAGGAGGCATTGTTTTGAGTACAACATCCAGTGTGTTTCTTAGGATAGTCTTTTGTTTGAATACTGACACATTTTATCAGAGATCACACATACTTGTCCAGCTAACCCTTGCTCTCAACTATGAACTGGCCACATTCATCCCCCTGCACAAGTTTGCTTGACCTTAGACTATCTGGACAATTCCAACCCCAGCTTTTAGACTGAAAGCCTTCATTTTTGTAAATCCCATGACTTCTTTGTGTGCTACATAGGGTCTTATACTTCACATTGTAAGCTTTCATTCTTCTATTTATTTGTCAAGCAATTTCAGACGTCTGCAGACCGCAGCCTATCCTCACAGCATTGAAAGTACCCAACAACCATGAATAGCAGTAAGTAGGTAATGAAAGGGATTTACGGAATGTTTGTTGCTCTATGCCTGTGCAGATGTTTCAACATTTTAGTCTTTTAGTAAGACACTGAATTTTAGTGTCACTACCTTTGTTTGAATCACCCATGTGACACTAGCACACAATATAGTGCCATATATTTAGGAAGAAAATTCAGAATTGGATGATTTTCAGACAAAGGGTTTGGAGATTGGATGCCAATAAACCCAACTTGTCTTTGGGACGTGTGAGAAAAACCCACTCAGACACCAGTTAAATGAGCACATACCACAGAGAAGGTGATCCATTGTTTTGGAGCTGTGAGGCAGCAGTGGTAACCACCACTTTTTTTTCTTGCATTTATTCTTATCTACTGTTTATATATACAGTATGGTTGTATGTTAAACTTACATGTGTATGAAGTAAACAGGCTTACAAATCACACTTACATATTGATTATTGATGTTTCTTCACCACTTACTACTCATAGCTGCCAGAATGAGAGGGAGGTTGATGTCAGTGAATGTACCGGTACTTAGTGAGTCATTCCTTCCGATTAGTGTTTCATGTCTCTTCATTATGTAAGCCATTGGTTTCAAAGAAACTATCCAAGTGAGTTGGTCCTTACACACCAGGCACTGCTTATGCAATTAATGAAGGACACCAGCAGACAAGGTAATATGTCAGGATGTGTATACCATAGGAATAAAATATGATAATCCTTGGTTTGTGTGACCTCACTCCCACTCCAAGACCTCTCTTCTTATTCTACATTACTGCCACTTGTGTTAGGATCTCTGGTCAGGTAAGTAGACTCCAAGGCACCAGCAACTGCAGATATAATTCATTTCTGGTATACGGAGTGCACAATGAAAAAGGTGAATTGGAATCTGAATGACCGTCACATGACTTCTCCTCCTAGTGATCCCGAGAGAGGGGTCAAGTGACTTGCCTCAGATACACACTGAGGGTCAGTGGCCGAGGTACATGCAAGGGGTTTCTGATCCTTCTGATTTGATTAATTGGGGTTGGTTCCTGCAGTGATAAACTGTAAAGTATTACAAATGCTCTGAGCGGCCTACTGGTTGTGAGTTGTTATCTCTAGACCAGGAGCTTCATAGAGCAGGCAAACAGAAAAAAATATTTTTAGAAAAACTGAGAAATATCCACACTTATTAAAAAAAGAAGTGTCAGGCGAGTAGGGGAGAAGGCTCAGCTGTCCTATGTGTACAACGTTTTGGTCATAAATCTCTGTTAAAGACTTACGGAGCTTACATGGGAATGCAGTGTGAAAACCCAAAGCCAATGTCTCCTTGGGAGCAGTTCTGTACCTAGCTTTGTCCATGTTTTCCCGTGAAGTCTTTGACCCATTAAGAAATGCATTTTCCGAACATATGTATTTCAATAACCCTGTGATTGACTGGCACCCTGTACAGGGAATGTTCCTGCTTTGTACCCTGTGCTTTCTGGGATAGGCTCCAGCTTCCCCACGACCCTGCTCAGGATGAAGCGTGTTTAGAAGATGTATGTATGTATTGTAATACAGGGTGTGAAGGGAAGTGGAGCCTGTTTCAGCATCACAGGGTGCAAGAAAGGACTCAGCTGTGGACTAATCAGCAGGTAATAATGTGACGCACTCCTCTGCTTTCCTGTTCTTTGCCTCCCTTAATCTTCCTCACTTTTCCACCACCTCTCTTGCTTTCTCTATGCTTTCCTTCCTCTATTGTTCTCTCTCTCTCTCTCTCTCTCTCTCTCTCTAGCTGCCTCTCTTCTTTTCTCACTTGCTCCTCCCTCACTCATGGCTGTTGTGTTGCTCACCCTCTGTCCCTCCCACCCTCCCTCCACACCACAGCCTTTCATAGCTCAGAGGTGTAGGCAGAGTGTCAGGAGACAGACGTTCAGCTCCCACCATCATATACAGGTAAGACCCTCCTCTCCCACTTTTGAGAGCTCATAGGTGTATCCCCTGTGGCAAAACTTTCTCTTCTAGACTATCAGCCTTGAAATGTCTTTCTGTAATCCTCTTGGGAATTGCTGCTTTTTTGGCTTCTTGTACTTTACACGTGCAGGAAACTGCTACTAAATATGACGCATACAACTGGTTGCCGGCTCTCATGACCTCCACCTCTGAGGCTGAGAGGCTACATGTGCACCATAGCTGCATGTGAAAAGACTTATAGCGCATTTTTTATAGCTCCTTTTATTTATTGCTCAACCCTGTAGTACTCTGCATGTGGTATAGCCTGCATTTGGGTCTTGGTCCTTCCTCATATAATTAAATGAGATATTTTCTTGACTTGGCCACACACCAGGAACTGATGCTGGAGCTGGCATTTGTGCCATGTGCCTCCTGATATCCTAATCTTTACCTGCCTGATCTCTTAGACTCTTCTAAAGTAAGAAAAAGGGCAGTGACCTGGCACAGCAACATTTAGCAGGGTCACTAGACATCTCATATTTCTCTGGATAGTTCCATATATCAACCTCAATTTAGACTTTCTGACATATTATTCACATATAATTTTTCCAATATTTTAATTACTTAATGCAGTAAATTATGCACACATTTTTGCATACTGAGACATGCTAATGGCACACATTTAATTTACAAATCAGATTAGCTCTGTTCATAGCCAACATGATCTGACCAATCAGATGTCCTGTTATTGCACCTGTGTCAGTGTGCATTCCAACAAACTCACACACCTTAAAAGATCAGGTTGAAAATGAGGACTGTGGCGCCTTCAGTTAATAAAGAACCTTTAGAAAGTCTGCTTTTGTGAGTTATAGCACAGCAGTCTGTGATGCTGAGAAGTTTTGATAAAAACATCAAGTTTATATCTAGTGCTTTGTGTCCTTCCCCTTTTTCCTGTTGTCAGTGTTGCTTGCATGCATTAGAGGGTAAAGTTAATGTGGATGCAAGGTATGGATGTGTTCTGTAACCCTTCGCAGAGAACTCAAAAATAAGCAAACCAATATACTTATATGTGGTTGATTTTTATTTTTTTCCCACTCACCTGGGCATAATGGAGCATTTATCTGAGCATGACCAGTCTGGGTCCTGTGGTAGGTGGGGATTGTGCATTGGTATGATATTGTGCTAAGAAGAGCTATGGGAAGGCAACAACCTTCATGGAGCAGAATGGCAAAAATCCATTAGAGACTGTCTTTCAATATGAGCATAAGTCATGAAAGCAAAGATACAAAATGCTCCTGGCTTGGTAGAAGAGTTTTATAAAAGTTACAACAGTGGTAAATGTCCTATGGCGTCTCTTAGTGATGTTGTTTTTTGATTGGCTATTCTTTTTACTGTGAAGCAGAACTCAACTAGCAGTCACCCACTAATAAGGAATGTGATCTGGGGGTTAGACTGTCAAGAGGCAGGTTAATATTAGCTTGGTGATGATGATGGCTTGTCATGGTAACAATCCTGTGAATTATGAGTGGAACCAGTGACCTCAGGTTCAGACCTTGGTCAACCTCTGCACCACCAATGCTCACCAACACTATATTTTCTCCTCAGTCTGACTTTGCTAAATCCCATTACCATCTCGTAATACATCCAGGAGGAACTGGTCAGTCTAACTTTTAGAGAGTCAATGGCTGAACAGAGATCTAAAGTGATAAAACTGCTTGTTTAAAGACTCATTTATTGTCAATAGGAAGTTTATATTTTAAAACTAATCAGCTTTCCCAATGAAATAATCCTTCAGTTACAAAAACTGAGAGCACAAAAAGGCTTGCCTAACCATGAGGGTCTGCACTTGGGATCTTCAGATGGTTCTCAGATGGACACATGCAGGTGAGCTAGCACTCGTTTTATAGGAAAACAGGCATGGCATATGGCTCATCAATGTCACTTTACAACTGTGATTCAGATGATATTGTGGGTAGAGGGGTTAAAACTTGGGGTTTACTACCAGAAACCTTAGTGTGTTTTTTTGATTTACTGCCTTGCACTTTATTTGGACTGTCCTTACATGGCATGTCATGCTAATCATTTTTTTGCCTTGTAGTGTACTTTAACTTTGGACACACTTTTGATAAGATGTCAACTACCACTTCCACTTCTGGCTCTCCATGGAGTCCTCGAATTACCTCAGAGGCTGATCAAATAGATTTTCTGGAGGAGTGGAAAGCCAAACGAGAGAAACTGAGAATGAGATCTCTACCTGCAGTGCCTTCCACCACACAGCCAAATGATAGTCAATGTTCAGGAGTCAGGGGAGAAGCATTGAGACCTGCAAGTGCTCAACAGCATGTCAGCCCCAATGAGCACAGAAGTCAAGGAAGCAATACTCCTAAATCAGGGAATGATGAGCGTGGCCTGGGTAATGTCTCTCAGTCCAGGACAGAAAGTTCTGAGAAAGCAGTAAGCCCATCACCTTCCAGCAAGGAGAAGAGTGGGTCATTGGGCTCCTTATCTTACCGGAAAAACAAGACTCAAGTGGAGAAGCGTAAACTCAGGGAGAAGCGGCGATCAACTGGTGTGGTCAATCTATCCCTTAGGTTTGAGGTAAATGCAAAATGCCAGGATTTTGTAACAATCTCAAAAACATTGTCAGTACATACCGGAATATGTTTCATTTACTCTGATCCTGTCCTCGATCTTCAGCATACCAGACTGCCAGCTCCCATGTCCCGATCAGACAAATACAGTATGTAACTGGCCTTCTGGACAGCCTGACTAGATATCAGATCAGATATCACCGCCCTGTAAGCTGAACATAATCTTTCTTCGGGGTGTTGCTGTGTTTAGCACTATTGTCCCATAGGTTCATTGACCCATTGATAATTCCCGAAACCACTCACTGTCCATGTCTAGTTTGCATATCCTCTGGGTGTTCATGTGAACCCACCATCCTCATATTTTAAAGTTGTACATGTTAGGATGAATAGTGACTCAAACTGGCCAAGTGTATATGTGAATGTGTCCTGGGATGGACTTCTGTCCCAGGGATAGCCATGAAACAGAACAGAGGAGGTTCAGGATGGTGGATAGATGAACTTATGAATTTGCTGGTAATCCACATTTCAGTCTTACACATTAAACTTGCTGACCAGGCCATGGTTTGCTAACTTAAACTTCTCCCCACTTAATAATTAGTGGCAAAAAATATAGTTCAGTACAGCAGGCTTGCCCCTATTCTGTGATACTAATTATAGACAAGGAGGGGCTTTATTAGAATGAGACTTCCTCTTCAACTTTCAGACTTTATTAACTGGACTGGGAGGATGGATCTGCCTTATACAGACCAGACAAGGATGCTCTGTTTCACCCTCCTCTTTGCCCTCCTGGACTATAGTTCTACAGTATTATCTAGAGTGTTCACTTTCTAGAGCAATGGAGTATTCACTTTCTAGAGTTTCAGATTCTCTTTACATATTTATACTTCTCCATGCTGCTGACTCTCATCTTTCTATTCTTCCCAGAGCTCAGATGAAGACAAGGATGTTGTAGACAGAGAAAAGCAGCCATCCAGTCCAGACCTTCTGAAACTACCATCCACTGTAGAGGTTAGTAATGGTAATGTTGAGTGATATACTGGTTAGTCCTGCTGCTTCACAGCTTGGGAGTCCTCAGCTTAAATTCCAGTCCCAGACAGCAGCTATGTAGATTTTGCAGGTTCTTCTGTGTCTGAGTGGTATTTTCTAGATCCTCAAGTTTTCCCCCTATATTGTAAAGTGTGTAGTTTAGATTGATTAGTGGCATTAATAAAACATAAAATAAAAGGGACATGGACGGCATGGTGGTACAGTGGTAGCGCTGCTGCCTCACAGTAAGGAGACCTGGGTTCGCTTCCCGGGTCCTCCCTGCGTGGAGTTTGCATGTTCTCCCCGTGTCTGCGTGGGTTTCCTCCGGGTGCTCCGGTTTCCTCCCACGGTCCAAAGACATGCAGGTTAGGTGCATTGGCGATCCTAAATTGTCCCTAGTGTGTGCTTGGTGTGTGGGTGTGTGTGTGTGTGTGTGCCCTGCGGTGGGCTGGCGCCCTACCTGGGGTTTGTTCCTGCCTTGCGCCCTGTGTTGGCTGGGATTGGCTCCAGCAAACCCCCGTGACCCTGTGTTAGGATATAGCGGGTTGGACAATGACTGACTGACTAAAAGGGACACAGTTGGAAACTTGTTAAGGTTAAATTTTGTACAAACATTACAAAATTTTTCGTCACACAGAGAACCACAGACATACGGAATATGTTGTCAACTAGTGTGATAGAAAGTAGGACTTTATGTGTTCTAATGTTCTAATCTGGTCCAGTATGAGTGAGGGCTTGTGTGTGCATGCCAGCATGCCCTGCAATAGGTTGGTGTCAAGTGGTGCTGGGCTATGCATTGAGTCCCCAGAGCTCTGAATTAGATTAGAAAGAATGGAAATGTAGTGCTAAAGAAGCAGATCATTGTAAATCTAAGAAATGCTGGAGGAGGGAGATGCTTCAGATCACTTTTAGGTTTGCTGTATATTTTAGTGGCTGTTAAATGAAATCAGTTGTTCCATTGTCCTCCTGTGCTACATCCACTGCCCTTACAGCTACAGCCCTGTAAAGGATCTACAATGCATAAAGCAAGCAATTCCTCATATTTGTTGTTTACCAGAATAACAAAATCAATCCTTCTTGAGGACCCTTTAAATGCTTTCAAATCCCATTGCATCCTGCAACTTGAGGAGTAATGGCAGAAGACTATGGCAATTTAGCACTTGGCACACAAATAAAGAATAATGTGGAAACATCAGTCAAAATAGCTAGTCTTAGGACTTGGAAAGAATGCCAGCTGTTTCAGAAGACACTATTGTAAGCACACTAAAAGGACATAAATCCAGGCCATCACTGAAATTTGGGCACAGTGAAGTGTCAATACTGCTAACAACAGCAAACTGGAAATTCAGATAAATGTACTTCAAACAGAAGGAGCTGTTTAAACTTAAATTAATTACGGACTAATGTGAAATAGAATAGCTGCTTTCTGTAGTGAACACGATCATACAGTGCTTTATATGTACTGAGCTCTAGTTTTATCTTTTTAACAACTGGTTAGTGAGTTACACAGGGAAGCATGGTGGGTACTCAGCCTCTGATCTTATGGTATGCAGTGCACTACCACAGTCACCTGGGCACATCGCCTGTCTGTCCTGTTCATATCACAGGCTTAGAGTAGCAAAACTAAAGGACAAATTGTAATGTTTCCTTTTTTCTTTAACTTGCAGTCAGCAATAAGAAGATAGATAGATAGATAGATAGATAGATAGATAGATAGATAGATAGATAGATAGATAGATAGATAGATAGATAGATAGATAGATAGATAGATAGATAGATAGATAGATAGATAGATAGACAGACAGAACTTTATTTGTCCCCAGGGGGAATTGTGGCATTTTACAGAAGCCATGTAAATAAATAAATACATAAATAGATAGATAGCTAAATAAATATATATACACACACACTATGATCCAAGTACACACCAGAATGACTATGAAAGGAAGAAAATTTAAAAAAAAAAGAAAAGAAAACTTCTGATTTGGCAATCACTGTCAGAGTAAAGCATTATGCAGAAGTATGCAAAACCAGTCAACAGATAATAAAATTCTTGAAAAGAAAAAAAGCGAAGGTCTCAGAAATATTTTTCTGGTCTGGCTCACAAAACATTTTTGATGATGTTCTCAGAAACAACATTACCATTCTACAGAATGAGAATACTGATAATCTATACAGTTAAATCAATAAAATAACCAAAATGGCTTCTAATTATGAAATTGGTCAAAGTGAAAATGGTACCCCTTCAGGTACTGATTCAATTTGCATTTCATTATTGTTTGGCTGATAGATAAGGAAAAAAGAAACAGTAAAAGCTTTGAATCTTAAAAAGCAAGTCTAGCACAATTAAGGAAAATTAAGCCAATCCCTATTAGTACCAATAACTGGTTATTAATTAAGAAGGTGGCTGGAAAAAAAATCCTGCCATCATGGATCCACAAGATCTAAGCTTGACATCTCTGAATTAAGGATTTATATTCACAAAATTATGGGACTAATGGAGAAAGGGGTTTATCAAAAATGGCTCCAAATACTAAAATTATTTAAAACACAGTAACAGATGCAAGGCAATTTGTGCTAGCAGACCCTTAATAAATCCAAAGCTCAATTAACTGGTGTTACACAAACATATTTTGACACTGTGTCCTCCTATCCAGACTTTAGCATATTTGGGCATCGCATGCTGAGCCTCAGCTGTGACTGACCTCATATTTCAGCCTAAATATTTCATTGTATGATTTTAGTACTTGATTACTGAGTCTTTACCCCTCAATCTGCTGATACGTTTAGCTAATGTTTTGGCTCCTGTTTTATTTTTAATCCTTGGTATTGTTTCTCACTCACAAGCACAGCAACCTTTGCTGGTCCTCTGCACACTTGCACCTTTCTCTTAATGGCCTGTAGCCCACCTCTGGATTAGTTCTTCATTAACTTACATCACTTGTGGAGTTTTATTTTGTTCATGCCTAAAAAGAACTTCATTTCACCTGCTTAAAGATGTATACCAGACATGCCAGACAAGGACTGCCCTCTGTTTTTACCATTATTTGTAACGTTTGATATATTAACAGTTTTAACACCAACAACAGTTTCTAACAATGCTGCCTACTCTGTCAAAAAGTTATTGGATATCACAGCTTTTTCAGTACTCGACAACACTCCTCATTTGAGGTGTTTAGCTTCAGTGGTTAAATCAAATACTGTATAAGAAAATGAATCGTTTGTCCTTCTGAAAATGGAGGTGCATTTAGTCATCATGGGAGGTTGTTCTAGACTGTGGTAAAAAAAGCAGTGAAACTACAAACATCTGCTGCTTCTAAACCATGGCATTGTGAGATGTTCACTGGAGGCCCACTGCACATAGATGCCTGGTAGTCCTTTAATTCTGCACTGAGAATTTTAACCTAATACATGTCATTTTCTTCTGATTCAATGTGGATAATAAGAAATCATTCGAACATTAGAACAATCTCGATGAGAACAGACCTTTCAGCCCATCAAAGCTCGCCAGTCCTGTCCATTTAACTACTCCAAAATAACATCAAGTCAAGTTTTGAAAATCCTTAAAGCCTTACTGTCTACTTTGTGCAAAATTTACCCTTAACAAGTTTCCAACTGTGTTCCCATGTTCTTTAACTACTGAATTAATTTTCATTTTTAGTCAAAATGACCCAATTTATAGCAGTCTAAAAACTTTGCTCTGAACTTTCATTAAGAGAGGATGCTTAGAAGTGTCAATCTCTCGTGTGTGACAATTAACAAAGTGCTTCTTTGAGTTCCATTATATGGTCCAAGTTAGTGAGCATTATGCAGTCCCTCCATTCAGCGGCCATTGGTAGCCAGCATTGAAAATGGCTTGGAGAAAATTATTTAAGCCTCTCCTCCAAAAGCCTGGATCAATAAACAAAATAATAATACAATACAAGAGCATATCTGTTATAAGTTTACCACTCACAATAACATCTTGTTCCTCATAAGTTTATTAATATTAATTCCTTTTTTTATTTCTTTGGTGTAGTGCGATGATGAGGTTATCAGCAATGCCATTTTGTTTGATGCACTATATTGCTAGTTGCATGTTCTCTGTGCACATACATTGGTATGATGTCACGGCAGTAGTGATGGGTCTTGACATCATACGTTAATTTTGAATGGCTCTTTTCAGTGAATAATACAAATCAATTCAGCGCTGCTCAAAAGGAGGGTTAAAGTGCATATACTGTATGTCCTACGTGATGTCATTAACATGCTTTGTTTCTCTGTTGCTGGTAAATGTTTAAAACGCATATGCAAGAATCACCTGAATCACAAATCTCTATATTTTTTTTATGTTCCTTTGTACATTGAACAGATTAGTCACACAAAAATGAACATTACAAAAAAATTAATCTAATTTGCAACAATTACTTGTTTTCAACTTTACTTTAGTGTGCACTTTTTACAGCTCATTGACTGTACTGGGGATGGATCACTGTCTGAATTTTTTGAGTTCAAACTGAATCATTACCCGAGAACCAGTCAATTTTATCCATTATTTTCTCCTAGAAGGTTTTTTTTTTGGGGGAAACTTTTCTTGTTTTCGGGAGTCAAGGCTGGGGGGCTGTTAAAAAACAGGGCCTGTTAAAGACCCTTTAGGCATTCATTGTGTGATTCCGGGCTCTACAAGAAATAAATTGTTGTTGTACGACACTCATTCATTTGATTTGTGAACTGAATCATTGCTCACAGGTTTTGCTAACATGTGATTCTGTAACATAACATCTTATTTTAATTATGCATCTTAAATATATTGAATCTTTGTGTACTGAAACAGGACAATATATAATTACTTATATTTACACACACACAGACACACACACACACATACATATATTATATATATATATATATATATATACATATATACATTTTTTTTAAACTTGCACTGCGTTTTTATTGCTCTTTAATTAATATTGTTTTTATCAGTATGCTGCGGCTGGAGTATGTGAATTTCCCCTTGAGGATTAATAAAGTATCTATCTATCTATCTATCTATCTATCTATCTATCTATCTATCTATCTATCTATCTATCTATCTATCTATCTATCTATCTATCTATCTATCTATCTATCTATCTATCTATCTATCTATCTATCTATCCATTAAATTAGATATTTGTGATGTGATCTTGGAAATTCCCCCTCATATCAGGGAGTCCAAAACATAAGTCAAACGTATTAAAGGAATCAATCCATGTAAATGGGTGGTTCAAAAGATTATTTAAAAGTGATTCACGAGTGTAGTCAATGAGTGAACTTTCTGTTGATAAAGGAAAGAGCTTTTTATCTAGTGAGAGAAAACTAGTTTCTCTGGAAATGTCTTTTTGAAATTCAGAAATTCTTCTCTTGGTATTTTGACAGATTGATTATATTGATTTCCCCAACTTCCACGGTCACTTTGCCATGGTAGTGGGGCTTGTACACCATCAGGATGCTCAGAACTAGGTTGTCTTGGACTCTGTGCTTCTACTAAGATCTCCCTCGGTGAGCAGGTTTGGGTTGAAAAGTCAGACAAAGAATGATTTCCAGTGGCCCTGATGGTGGAACACTTTGGTCTAGGCAGGAAGAACCTAAATGAATTAGACCCTGACAATGGAGACTGGCTTTGGGAACTTAGAACATTATCTTTCTGACAGGGATGAAGCCTGAGCTTGTGTAAGTGGAGGAAAAGTTCCAAATTGATACAATTGGTACTACCTCTATTTATGAATAGTTCTCTCTTCTAGTCTGATGCTCTGATGTGTGAAAGGCATCAGAGGGTGTGGGGACACTCACAATCCCCCAGCTGAAGGCTGTGCATTTGGAGTTTCAGGCTTTTTAGAGGGGGAAGGTGTGTGAAAAGGTGCAAATAACTGACTTGGAAGTCTTGCTGAGTGACTTCAGTACTCACATTTGTTATGGTTCAGTCAGGGTTTCTCCCCTGGTTTGTGTAAATATGTCCTTGTCGAAGAGTGTCACTGAATGTTGTGAACACCAGCAGTGATTTGCCAATTTATAAGCCATCTCATTCTAGGGATGGAATTTTATTTTGGAGAAGGTAATGTTCTAACCCAATCATAATGCGGCAGTAACATGGAAATCCCGGCTTGAGATCTTTCCTTTGAAAATAAGGAATGTGAAAGAGGAGGATAAAGAGGGATGATCATGCTATGACAAGTGTCTATTCGAGGTTTTGGAAAAGAAAATAACCTTAGCTGCGGGGTGATTAAGAAGCAAATAGAAGTGCACTTTTGTTATAGAGACAATCCTGATTACATGACCTGGAGCTCCAATTCAGAAGTCACCAGTAAAAATGATATTGTTGGTTATAGGAGTTGGGGTGACTGCTTTCTTTTGCTGGGACTTTGTAAGATATCTAAATTGAGAATAAATTAGCTTGTGTTTAATATACATATTGTTTATAGCGGTGTCTAAGTGTTGGTTTTTTACATCCTTATTACATGTCTGTATTTGGCATATTGTATCAGATAATGTTTAATATAACTACCCTATTGAGACCACAACAGCTTTGAGTTTAATTTTCTTTAAGATAAGAGGGGTTATAAATACGAGAAACTGGGGGCTAGAGGTAGTTACAAGTAGCAATAAGCCTTGGTCAGCGTATTATTAATTTACCCTTTTCAAAAAGGTATGTGTTTTGAGTGGTGGACCTTGTTAATACTAAAGTTTGTTACAGACTCACTCAAGGATGTGCTTTGTCAATGATTTTGTTTGTGGTTTTCATGAATAGGACATAAAAGTGCAGTTTAAGATGTGAGAGTGTTCAGTTGGGGAAGCTAAGGGTAGCATTGTTGCTTAATGTGAATGATGTAGTTCTCTCTGCCTCATTTGACTTTCAAATTCTGAACGCACTTGAGTGATTTGCTACTGAGTGTAAAGTTGCAGGGATGAGGATCAGGTCCAAAGTCTGAAGTCATGGTTTTCTCTTGGAAAAGAATGTATTGATCTCTGTAGGTGTGTGTTTGGGAATGGGAGCAACCATCTTCTTCTTCTATGTGGTGGTGTGCTGGGGAGGCAGCATTAAGAAGAAGGACGCCTCACGTCTGGACAAACTGGTGAGGAAGGCAGGCTCTATTTTTGGCATGGAGCTGGACAGTTTGTCATCTGTGGCAGAGCAACGGGCACTCAGCAGGTTCCTATCAATTATGGAGAATCCACTGCATCCATTAAACAGTGTCATCTCCAGACAGAGGAGCAGCTTCAGCGACAGACTGCTGTCACTGTCCTGCTCTACTGACAGACTGAGGAGATTGTTCCTCCCCCACACTATGCGACTCTTCAATTCCACCCGGGGGGGGGGGGGGTAAATGTTAAAATTATACAAAGTTATTGTCTGTTATACCTGCATTTTTATCACTCTTTAATTTAATATTGTTTTCTTTATCAGTATGCAGCTGCTGGAGTATGTGAATTTTCCCTTGGGATTAATAAAGTATCTATCTATCTATCTATCTATCTATCTATCTATCTATCTATCTATCTATCTATCTATCTATCTATCTATCTATCTATCTATCTATCTATCTATCTATCTATCTATCTATCTATCTATCTATCTATCTATCTATCTATCTATCTATCTATCTATCTATCTATCCTTAGTGGAGGATTTCAGTTATCTTGGGATTGTGTTCACAAATGATTGAAAAAAGCAACGTGAGATCTATAATCAAATTAGAGTTGTGGCAGCTGTTATGCAGGTGCTTTAACATTTTGTGGTGGTGAAGCAGGAGGTGGCTTTTAAAGACAAAGCTCTCGGTTTACCGGTGGACCTACCTCAGATCATGAACTGTGGGCAATGACCAAAATAATTAGATTGTGAGTACAAGTGGTAAAAATGACAATTATTTGAAGGATCACTGGGCTGTTACACTGCAATAGAAACTCAACCATTTGGGGTAGCCTCAAAATAGACATAAGGATGTCCCCCAGTCGTATGCCACTGGAGCTGCTCTGGGCATGTCCCACTGGACAAATACACTGCAGCAGACCCAGGACACACTGGAGGGATTATACAAGAAGGAGGGTCACAGGCTGACCACTATCTAATGTCATTCTCAGTTTTGCTAAAAAACAAGAGTGGCATGGTGGTGCCATAATTAGTGTTGCTACTGAGTTGTATGAGCATACATCCTTCATTTGATTATCTGCATATCTCAAAATTGGTCATCTCCACTTAGTCATCAAAGCACAGATACTATATATTATAGTATACTATATTTTAGAAGATTGGAATGGGAAAGCACTTTCGATACTAGGGGTACCAAAGTAAAGCGCAGTTGAGGGTACACATGTTTTGTAAAGAAAGTTGAAAGCACCCTTACTTGGTTCAAACAGGCTAACGTGCATGGATAGCTAACCTTTACATCTCATACATGTGTCAATGTGTTTTATTGGTAGTAGCAAGCATCTACAATTTTATTGATGTCATGATACTGCATGTTCAGCCCATCCCACGTGTCTTCCTGCTTCACCATTTAGGAATGTGGAGGCACTTAACAAGTCTGAGAGAATGAGAGCTGCTAGAGACATTGTCTGAAAATGGATTGGCCAAATAAGTGAAATCAAGAAGTAAAAAGTCTAAATTAGTGTAAGATGCCCTAATTTGGGGTGTTCATCAAAAAGGTAATGATTTACTTATTGAGGAAGAAGTACATAATAATCAAGAATAGTTGCATTAAATATTTGAAATATTAACATTCTTGCTTTAATTGAAATGTATAAAGTCCAAATATTCTCAATTGTAATAGAAATGTGTCATTTCTTTGCCCTCTGATAAGGGTCTATAGAGGGCTAGATCCTTTGTAAAGGATCAGATATCAAAAATACCCTCATATTCATAACCACTCAACTTGAAATAGTCTAAAACAATACCCACACATACTTATATTTGAAATTTATCAATTTTTAACCTCCTTAGACGGTTAGGGCCACTAGTAAAGAATGACATTTCAAAAATACCATATTCATGATCATCAAACCTCAAAGCTGCATTAAACAACGCTACACATGTTTATATTGCCAATCCCCATTTTTTCAAAGTTTTGCAAAAAGGAGTAGCTTTGGCCCCTCATATCCCATTAGGGAATATGATCTTTGGACCCTGGGTTCGGCAGCACGGTGGCACAGTGGTAGCGCTGCTGCCTCGCAGTTAGGAGACCTGGGTTCACTTCCCGGGTCCTCCCTGCATGGAGTTTGCATGTTCTCCCCGTGTCTGCGTCGGTTTCCTCTGGGTGCTCCGGTTTCCTCCCACAGTCCAAAGACATGCAGGTTAGGTGCATTGGCGAATCTAAATTGTCCTTGGTGTGTGTGTGTGTCCTGTGGTGGGCTGGCACCCTGCCCAGGATTTGTTTCCTGTCTTGTGCCCTGTGTTGGCTGGGATTGGCTCCAGCAGACCCCCATGACCCTGTAGTTAGGATATAGCGGGTTGGATAATGGATGGATGGATGGACCCTGGGTTCAGTTGATGTGGCATTCACAATTTAAAGTCCTTCTGATCATTTTCACTCTTTATCATAAGAGTGTAATTTCCTGCACAAAATTTCATCCAAAAATGGCATAAAATTAGTTATTTTTGGTTCTAAAGCTCCATGTCTTGCATAACTAGACATCAAGATGAGTTAGGTGCAGATCTAGTGACAGCTACAAAAGCTTACAATGTATGCATTCCATTTTCTCTCATCATGATGATTACATTTGGGCCTTACATAAAGAAATCACAGCACTGAGTATAAAATTGGCTGAAAAGGAGGAAAGGAAAGGATTTGAGGAAATGTGCCTTAGGGGATTGAGAAAGGTGATTGGATTTCTTTTGTGCCCATGGCTTAGTCAAAATGGTTTCCAGTGCTATGTGGCATCACCATAAATATTGTACAAGCTCACAGAATATTTGGAGGTATCATAGACTGATTTAGACCTTGCCTCCTTATCATTTACTCATATACAGTATATTCAAAACAATTGGCAGAAGGTTTGCACCGAACCCTGCAGGACATTAGATATTTCCTGTTAAGGTGCACTCATTAAGCTCTTTCCAGATTTTCGACTAGTGACATCTTAAAAAGTAAACACAATGGGCCTAGCTGTTCAGCATGCAAGGGAAAGTGGTCCCCATCCTCTTCTACCATTTCCTGCTGAAGCTTTACTTAGGAAAATCCTGTTATCTGTATGCAGGCAGTTGAAACTTCAAAATATGTAGACCTTTAGACCCTGTTGAAGCAGTACTCTGACTACTTGACTCTTAAATGGACTGTGTTTAATTGTTATCACATTTATGACTTCTTCATACTGTCATTAGTATGGAGGGTCCCACATTGTACTGTGATAGGCTGTTTTACTTGGTACTCATTTCCTCTTGCTTTTGAGATGGCTTCTGTTCAGTTTGACTTTTACTGTCAATTAAAGGGAAATGTCTGAAGTTGATGATGTTTACTTTAAAAATCAGTCAAATGTTGGGGGAAGTGAGCTTCATACTTTAGGCTTTTTCTGTCAGTGCATTCATAACGCTGCTGTATCCAGCAGGGGTTGCTAGCTTCCTCTGATTTGAGTTCATTTAAAAAAACAGTATTCTGCTAAGAAGCCAGAGAACATCCCTCCACCATCCCTTGACAAAAAAGCAGTACAACTCTAAAAAAAACTAAAATGAAGAATTACACTTAGATTTATTTTGTTGATCACTTGCAATCAGTTAAAAGTGAGCCCATTTGGAGGAAAAACAGTTGATTTCTGTTAAAGTATGTTTAATTTTCTTCAGCAGAATTATGCTGGAGCAGAGAGCAAGAATGAGCAAACTGAAGGAAAGCCATCTTCTTTATTTGGTAGAGCTTATATTCACATGTTGGGTGGGATCCTCTTTTTCTCAGAGGTACATTGTATTTTTAGACAGTTTTTTAGTGTACTTGAACAAGCTTAAACAGTCAGGTAGAAGTATATGTTGTTTTTTCTGTAGTTACTTTTACAAAGTAAGCTTCACCACAGCAACATACAACAACAAAAATGTATTTCTTGTATAGCTCAACATGATACAAGGAATGTCTCAATGGGCTTTAACTGGCCCTGTTTAATTGACAGCACCCCGCCCCGCCTCTCTAATGGACAAGAAATAACTCCCCAAAAAGTATGCAGGAAAAATTAAAAGCTAGTCTGTGTGTGCAATAGGTGTCAAAAAAAATAAAGTAAATACAATACACAAAAGATAACACAAGTAATCCTCTTCACAGAGCAAGATGGCCAATCTATCATTGCCACCTCCGAAATACAATAAAATAATACAATATAATTTGTTCTTGCACAGCAAGCAGGTGCAGATTGCTGCAACAACTCCCAAGGCAAAATGCAAGAACAGATTATCACTCACTAACTACAGAACTATCACGTACAACGATATACTGTAGATTTGTTAAAACATATAGACAACAAAGTAGAAACTGATTAACTTTAATGGGAACCAACAATATCTGCCCATTAATTAAGTGTAGAACTATGGCCAGTTGACAACATAGGAGATGTAATTGTAAGAAAGACAGTTATAAAGAGTCAGCATACCAAATGTTGCCCTTGTTCACAAAGTTTTATTATGTTCATATTTCCTGGCACAAACATGGCTGCCATTGCATCATTCAGTTATTTGCTGCACATTAGCGGTGGGTGAAGTGGCTCCCCACTCACTATTTAAAGTGCTTTGACTAGTGGGAAAAGTTCTACATAAATGTAAATAATTATAATTATTATTTTGATATCTTCAGTTTGTTGGCAATGTGTCACATAGAATAACCATCATTCTGCAAAAAAATTACTGACACGTTTCTTAAAAAAGCTGTTTCATTTTGTCCTTTTTTGAACCCAGAACTGAACTTTAGGAATACCAATACAGAAAACAGGTTTCAGTGGTGGTAATGCAATTAGAAAGGTTTCTATAATAACAAATGAATACTTATACATGACTAAATAGGACTTTGCAGTCATATATGAATGATAAATTAAAAATCATTCATTTCAAGCAGTAGTAGCCATTAGAAACACAAGTAATGTTTTTGATGTATTTTTAATCAATTTAATGGTATCTTGTATCAAATTCTACCAAAAAATAATTTAACTTTCTGGGCATATCCAAACTTTTGACTGTTAGTATATGTATGCATATATAGTAACCAAAGAAATACATGTGCATCATCTACTCTATATATAAAATCCTAATCCTAAAAGTGCAACGATTTTATGTGACATTTTTATGTGACGTTTTTATGTCACTTTTTTGTCATGCTTTAAATAGGGCTTATTTTAAAACCTAAATATATATGTTTGATATCATTCTTTTCAGAATTTACTGAACTTCAATGTGATGCTGTTAGATTTTCAGATTCTTATTCCATTTTTAAATTATCAACTAAAAAATATCAAGAACATCCTGCGAGACGAGACTTTGTGGCAAGAGATTTAACCATGCCCAGGACCGGAAATAAAAGACAAAGAGTAGGACAGCTCCTGTACAGACTTTTAAATGTTTGAAGTGCCACCTGAGATGCAGATCACTTGGCATGGCAGCAGCAGCAAGCCAGAAGCTGATTGAGCAAAAAAAAATATTTGTTTCCAATTGTATCACTGTTTAAAAGAGGGTTTTGGGGTAGTGACCACTTCTCCTTGGGGTGCGTTCTGCCCCACTTTTCACAACGCGCGCGACAGAGATGTGAATTGGCTGGCCGATGGAGGTATGGTTTGGCGAGCAATGCAAGCAGGGGGCGAACTCCCTTGTTCAGCAATGTATTGAATTTTCATCCATCCATTTTAACACCTCTTAATCCATGTCACAGTGAGCTAGAGACTATCACTGCAGTATTGGGTGCAATGCAGAAACCAAACCTGGGTGTGGCACCAGTTTATTTCAGAGCAAACAATTTTCTTTATACAAATAAGCTAAGATAGTCAAATAATATGTACATGCCTTTGCAAAATGTACAAGAGTATCAGTACATAAAACACAGTCACTCTAAGAAATCAGGGGACATTTTGAAAAGTACACACATAGTATCACACATATAAACCATGAAACTGCTTCTTTGTCTGGCTTTCCTTTAAATAGTAGATAGGTAACATATTCAACCTAAATGTTTAGTGTAATGTTGCATTACTATGCTGTCTAGATAAAGATCTCTGCACACACAAAGGTCATAGTTCTGACACAAAATTGCTGTTATTTGCACTGCCTTAGTCACAGTTGTCTAAAGCTGAATTCTCATGGTAGACCACCTCAGGTCTGTTTCATACATTCACAACATAGGCCACCTATATGATTTATCCAGTCAAACAAATCACACCTAGCAGTTGGAAAAACCTGGCTGTATTCTGTTTCCAAGTTGTAACTCCTTCAAACACCTACACACACAGAGTCTCTTTTAATTAAAAGATAAATATGAAGTTCTTAATTTGAGAATAGACGATTAAAAAAATCAAAAGGTAAATGTAAGTTAAATTAATATAGGGAAGATCCTAGACTTCTGGATGGACTGAGCATAATATGTGGAGTCAAATGCTTGCATTCTGTCTTTTGGTGCACCTTAGCTACTAACAGCTACATGTTATTTTAATTAAATAATAGGAAGATTATTTTAAATTGCTAACAGTTTCAGAATATTGTCTCTAAATTTGCAGCTCTAGCTCTCTTTTGTATGTGAGGAACCAGCAAAAAGATTCTTTTTAACAGAGAGAACATTATACAGAATTTCTTTAAAAAATGAGAACACATCTGAATATACTGCAACATATCCAACTGACTTCACAGATGCTATAGTAATAGTGTCTTCACTTTTGAAAGCACTTTAAATATTTGTGCTGCTCTTCTCTATCTTTTAAAGGAAGTAAAGTCATGAGGCCATAATCCCAAGACAAATGTCCCTTCTGCTGTGTTAATGACCCCATTACAACTGAATGGTAAAACAGTAGCACTTAGAAGGTAACATCACTCAAAAACTGACTATTTGCCAGTCACTATTCACAATCATGGTACATATTTAAACAAAGTAAATTCCCAGGCTGCCAAAACTATTCATTTCACTTCCATTTGAGTTTTTCTCTTTCCAGCTGTCCAGAATAGCATAAAGGATTGTTTTGAATATTTCATTTTCGTGTAATCATACCACCTGAAAGGTAGTTTGATTTATTTTAGCTTTTCTTGCTAACCTTGTGAAAGGGATGGATACTGTTGTTTTCACTTGCATGAGTGATATCTTTCTTGTATGGGCTACACTAAGCTTTTCCCAATTAGTGATGATGGGGAGGAGGACCCGAGTGCAGCCGTGCAATGGGTGACACCTTAGCACCACACTAGTTCGAATGG
Source organism: Erpetoichthys calabaricus (assembly GCF_900747795.2). Taxonomy (NCBI): domain Eukaryota; kingdom Metazoa; phylum Chordata; class Cladistia; order Polypteriformes; family Polypteridae; genus Erpetoichthys; species Erpetoichthys calabaricus. The sequence continues at coordinate 184,284,285 of NC_041395.2, forward strand.
GATGGACTGGTAAAGTGGACGCTTCATCTGAAGACATAACCACCATTATTGTTAACTGCAGTAATTTGTTTGTCACTGTTATCTCTGCCTTAACTTGTATGCCAAACCGTCATGGTACCGAAACACTTCAATGTAGAGCAGCAGCTGCTACTTATCATCTGCAGAACAGCAAGCCACTCTTACAGGATAAATCCATATACAGTAAACAGTGACTGTGCTTTTGGGCATATTGCTACAGTAGTAAGGTCCAGGTCTACATTTCATTATGCAGATTTGGAAATGGATGAATAGGAAAGTATGCAATGAAAACCAAAGAAATTATAGTTACTAGTGCCAATCTCCCCCACCTTTGTTTTAGGATTGTCTTGATAAGGAAAGCAAGATACCAATAAAGGGCAGGAAAAGGTATAGAAACTCTTTGATTTATAATGGTTATATTTGTGTTGTTGACAGTTTTCTCAAATAACTAGCAGGAAGGTAAACACAAGGAGTCTAACTGTGAATAAAGATGAAGTACTTCAAGTCATAGTGACAACAGATAGAGAAAAGTAACTCTTTGGAGAATGAACACAACACATGCCTGACTAACTCCTACTTTACCTTTGGCTGAACTTCACAGGCTCTGATTTGCTTTCAAATGAAATCCACAATTAGAATGTGATCTTTTGTAAATTGCAGTGGAGTGCTTTGAGATGCTTGGTGGCAAGCTTGATTTTTATGCATTTAGATATTCTGTAAACTTACAGACCTAGAGTTTCTTGCTGTTTAACACTTGCCAAGTGAAAGGTATGTGAAAGATAGTCAGTTCATCAGAGGCTGATACTATATTGTAGAACTGCATAAATTTAGCGATTCTTCAAGTTTTATAATTTTTTTTACTACACTGTCTTTGCAGGATGGAACAAGGGTGAGCCTCAATAAACAGAAAAGGTAAGTCATATCTTTGGAAATGGAAGGTGATTTAATTTCAGCAAGACTGTCATAAATAACCCTAACACAGGGAGAGTGGGTGGATGTTACATGTTACAGATACGAGCCACCCAGTAGATGGAGAGATTGTCACATCTGGATTACTGCAGCTCTCTACTGGTAGGAGTATGCGGCATGTGTCACCAAGCTGCTGCAGATGATTCAAAATGCAGCGACACATGTCACTTCTCATTTCAGATCACTACAATGCCTTCTTGTAGTGACACATGTTAAGTTCAAATCCTTTAGGCTTGCCTAGGTCAGCATCTACAGCACAGGCTTTGAACTCCAGGCCTGGAGGGCCGCAGTGGCTGCAGGTTTTCATTCTAACAGTTGACCAGTTTTCACTGCTAATTAACTCCTTTTCCCTTCATTTTACTAGCCCTGTTTTTAAGGATTCAGTCCTCTCAATTGATTCTTTTCTTCATTAAATGGCACCCAAACAGAAATGAGACGTGAAATGAGCCAACAGATGACCAGCTAAACTGCGGCTTCAAACTCCAACCAATTTCACTCCAACCAGTTCCTTAATGAGAAGCCAATTCTGTCTGTTAATTAAACCTGTTGTTTAATTCCATGGCTTGCTGCTGCTCTCATTCTACCACAGCAGACATATCCCAAACTGTTGATTTTCTGTTTCTGATTACTGACCTGAGAGATCAACCTTACCAAGACCATCACCTTTCTTCATGTTCAGATAAAGTGCTTAGCTGGTCACCTGTTTGTTCATTTTGTGTCAAATTATTGTTTGGCTGCTACTTAAGGAAAAAGAAAGAACTAAAGGGTCTTAGCCGAGTTAATTAAAACTAAGGCAAAAGTTAATTAGCAGAAAAACAGGTCACTAATTAAGAAGGTGGTTAGAATGAAAACCTGCAACCATTGCGGCCCTCCAGGACCGGAGTTCGACACCCCTGATCTACAGTATATACCTGAAGACACTTGTAAGGTCCTATGCTCATTCTTGACCACTCAGGTCTGTTGATGAACAGTGCCAGGTGATGTCACCTTTGTGTGGCATCATGTCTCAATCCAGATTCTTTTTAAATTTACAGTAGCTCCTAGAAAGAGATGCGTTATCATAAAAACACTGGTAAATACTTGAGAAACGTTCATCAGTAGTAGTAACAGTAGCAATAGTATTAATATTGTTATCAGATATACAGAGTACAGCAAAATTCTTCCTTGCATGTCCTACCAACCCCTCCTTTAACCGTCACCTTATCGTGGTGGAGGGGTTTGCGTGTCCCAATGATCCTAGGAGCTCTGTTGTCCGGGGCTTTATGCCCCTGGTAGGGCCACCCAAGGCAAACTGGTCCTAGGTGAGGGATGAGACAAAGAGTGGTTAAACAAACCTCCTATGAAGAAAAACCATTTTGGACGGCGTTTTCCCTTGCCCGGACGCGGGTCACCGGGACCCCACTCTGGAGCCAGGCCTGGAGGTGGGGCTCGATGGCGAGCGCCTGGTGGCTGGGCCTGCACCCATGGGGCTCGGCCGGGCACAGCCCGAAGAGGCAACGTGGGTCCCCCTTCCCATGGGCTCACCACCTATGGGAGGGGCCAAGGAGGTCGGGTGCAGTGTGAGTTGGGTGGTGGCCGAAGGCGGGGACCTTGGCGGTCCGATCCTCGGCTACAGAAACTGGCTCTTGGGACGTGGAATGTCACCTCTCTGAAGGGGAAGGAGCCTGAGTTAGTGCGCGAAGTTGAGAGGTTCCGGCTAGATATAGTCGGGCTCACCTCGACGCACAGCTTGGACTCTGGAACCAATCTCCTTGAGAGGGGCTGGACTCTCTACCACTCTGGAGTTGCCCCCGGTGAGAGGCGCCGAGCAGGTGTGGGTATACTTATTGCCCCCCAACTTGGAGCCTGTACATTGGGGTTTACCCCGGTGGACGAGAGGGTAGCCTCCCTTCGCCTTCGGGTGGGGGGACAGGTCCTAACTGTTGTTTGTGCGTATGCACCGAACAGCAGTTCGGAGTACCCACCCTTTTTGGAGTCCCTGGAGGGGGTGCTAGAGGGCATACCTTCTGGGGACTCCCTCGTTCTGCTGGGAGACTTCAATGCTCACGTGGGCAATGACAGTGAGACCTGGAAGGGCGTGATTGGGAGGAATGGCCCCCCTGATCTGAACCCGAGCAGTGTTTTGTTATTGGACTTCTGTGCTCGTCACGGATTGTCCATAACGAACACCATGTTCAAGCATAGGGGTTTTTCATATGTGCACTTGGCACCAGGACACCCTAGGCCTCAGTTCGATGATCGACTTTGTGGTCGTGTCATCGGACTTGTGGCCACATGTCTTGGACACTCGGGTGAAGAGAGGGGCGGAGCTGTCAACTGATCACCACCTGGTGGTGAGCTGGCTTCGATGGTGGGGGAGGATGCCGGTCAGGCGTGGTAGGCCCAAACGTGTTGTGAGGGTCTGCTGGGAACGTCTGGCAGAGCCCCCTGTCAGAAGTAGCTTCAACTCCCACCTCCGGCAGAACTTCGACCACATCCCAAAGGAGGTGGGGGACATCGAGTCCGAATGGGCCATGTTCCGTGCCTCTATTGTTGAGGCAGCTGACCGGAGCTGTGGCCATAAGGTGGTCGGTGCCTGTCGTGGCGGCAATCCCCGAACCCGCTGGTGGACACCGGCGGTGAAGGATGCCGTCAAGCTGAAGAAGGAGTCCTACAGGACCCTTTTGTCCTGTGGGACCCCGGAGGCAGCTGATAGGTACCGGCAGGCCAAGCAGAATGCGGCTTTGGTGGTTGCTGAGGCAAAAACTCGGGCGTGGGAGGAGTTTGGGGAGGCCATGGAGAATGACTTTCGGACGGCTTCGAGGAGATTCTGGTCCACCATCCGACGTCTCAGGAAGGGGAAGCAGTGCAGTGTCAACACTGTATATGGTGGGGATGGTGCGCTGCTGACCTCGACTCGGGACGTTGTGGGTCGGTGGGGGGAATACTTCGAAGACCTCCTCAATCCCATTAACATGCCTTCCAATGAGGAAGCAGAGCCTGGGGACTCAGAGGTGGGCTCCCCCATCTCTGGGACTGAGGTCACCGAGGTGGTCAAAAAACTCCTTGGTGGCAGGGCCCCAGGGGTGGATGAGATACGCCCGGAGTTCCTCAAGGCTCTGGATGTTGTAGGACTGTCTTGGTTGACACGCCTCTGCAACATCGCATGGACATCAGGGACAGTGCCTCTGGATTGGCAGACCGGGGTGGTGGTCCCCCTCTTTAAGAAGGGGGATCGGAGGGTGTGTTCCAACTACAGAGGGATCACACTCCTCAGCCTCCCTGGAAAAGTCTATTCAGGGGTCCTGGAGAGGAGGGTCCGTCGGATAGTCGAGCCTCGGATTCAGGAGGAACAGTGTGGTTTTCGTCCTGGTCGCGGAACAGTGGACCAGCTCTATACCCTTAGCAGGGTCCTGGAGGGTGCATGGGAGTTTGCCCAACCAGTCTACATGTGTTTTGTGGACTTAGAAAAGGCATTCGACCGTGTCCCTCGGGGAATCCTGTGGGGGGTACTCCGAGAGTATGGGGTACCAGCCCCCCTGATAAGGGCTGTTCAGTCCCTGTACGATCAGTGCCAGAGCTTGGTCCGCATTGCCGGCAGTAAGTCGAACCCGTTTCCAGTGAGAGTTGGACTCCGCCAGGGCTGCCCTTTGTCACCGATTCTGTTCATAACTTTTATGGACAGAATTTCTAGGCGCAGCCAGGGTGTTGAGGGGGTCCGGTTTGGTGGGCTCAGGATTGGGTCACTGCTTTTTGCAGATGATGTTGTCCTGTTTGCTTCATCAGGCCGTGATCTTCAGCTCTCTCTGGATCGGTTTGCAGCCGAGTGTGAAGCGGCTGGGATGAGAATCAGCACCTCCAAATTCGAGACCATGGTCCTCAACCGGAAAAGGGTGGAGTGCCCTCTCAGGGTTGGTAGCGAGATCCTGCCCCAAGTGGAGGAGTTCAAGTATCTCGGGGTCTTGTTCACGAGTGAGAAGAATGGAGCGTGAGATCGACAGGCGGATCGGTGCGGCATCTGCAGTAATGCGGGGCGTTGCATCGGTCTGTCGTGGTGAAAAAGGAGCTGAGCCGCAAGGCGAAGCTCTCAATTTACCAGTCGATCTATGTTCCTACCCTCACCTATGGTCATGAGCTATGGGTAGTGACCGAAAGAACGAGATCGCGAATACAAGCGGCTGAAATGAGTTTCCTCCGCAGGGTGTCTGGGCTTTCCCTTACAGATAGGGTGAGAAGCTCAGTCATCCGGGAGGGGCTCAGAGTAGAGCCGCTGCTCCTCCGCATCGAGAGGAGTCAGATGAGGTGGCTCGGGCATCTGATCAGGATGCCTCCTGGACGCCTCCCTGGTGAGGTGTTCCAGGCACGTCCAACCGGGAGGAGGCCCCGGGGAAGACCCAGGACACGCTGGAGGGACTATGTCTCTCGACTGGCCTGGGAATGCCTTGGGATTCTCCCGGAAGAGCTAGAAGAAGTGGCCGGGGAGAGGGAAGTCTGGGCATCTCTGCTCAAGCTGCTGCCCCCGCGACCCGACCTCGGATAAGCGGGAGACAATGGATGGATGGATGGATGTCCTACCAATAGGCAGCATGTCACCATGGTGTCATGTTATTTAAAAGAAAACACAAATCAGCTTCCATGATGGACTCATTCCTCCTGTTGCTATGCTCCCATGACAGAAGCTGCGTATAGTAAGTGGTTTACAGGAATTGGCTGTGGTCTGATTCTAGTCCTTCTCTTGTCTGCTTTTAGCGCCCGGAACGTCTCGCTTTTATTTCCTCTGTCCCTCCATAGAATGACTGCTACATAATAAAAGAAGTTATTAAGCTAAAGATGCAGGCAGAAAGAAACATTGGACCAAACAGGAATGAAAATTAAGCAGGGGATGAAAATTAAGCATTGAGCTCTAGTCTGAGGCCATTCTGGCAAAAACTGTCATCTAGCATTAATTTAAAAAAAAAAAAAGTTTAATTTTTTTTTTTGGTATCTGGTACACTATTAATCCCTGAGGGAAAACTGCCTTTTCGAATGAGCTTTGGGGGTCAGAGTGCAGGGTCAGCCATAGCACAGGACCCCTGGAGCAATTTTCAGGTTAAGGGTCTTGCTCAAGGGCCCAAGGGAGTAGGAATCCTTTTGGCAGTAACTGGATTTGAACCTTTCAGGTAGCAGTACAGACCCTTAGCCTCAGAGCCACCAAAATGTTTATACTTCAAAATGCATTGTAAATGGATTAAAAAATTTAAGCAAGGTATTTATTTTTATGATGTTAATTCATCAGACTAAAGATAGTTCTAAACAAGATTAGCTAGTAAGATCTTACTTCAATTGCTTCAATAGACTGTCAAGATTAAGTTTAAATATATTTTAAGCATGTGTATCTGTAACACTTAGGCAGCAAACAGATAAAAATATTTAAGGTGAAAATTTTAAACTTGGTCTTATTTGATTAAGTGTTAACTGGAAATAAAACACATTTCCTCAAGTTAATATTATGTGAACTCAATCTCAAATAAGATCGACGAACTGGCTGTGCTGGTGAAAAATGTCAGAACCTACAGAGAATGCAGTTTGTTGTGCTTTTGCGAAATGTGGCTAACTACCACCATCCCAGATGCTAACGTGGAGCTACCCGGGTTTAGCACAGTTAGAGTGGACAGAGATGCAAGTACCTGTGGGAAGCACAAAGGAGGAGGACTCGCTCTCTATGTTAATACACGGTGGTGTAACTCTGGACATGTTAACGTCAAAATCTCCACTTGCTGCAGGGACATCGAACTGTTGGCCGTAAGTTTGTGTCCCTATTACTTGCCCAGGGAGTTTGGACATGTCATTGTTGTTATCGTGTACATCCCTCCTCGTGGAGACAGCGAGTGACATCATCCATTCTGCTGTTCCTAAGTTACAAATGCAGCACCCTGAGGTGCTTGTGCTAATCGCTGGAGACTTCAACCATGTGACGCTGGACAAAACATTACCTGCCTTCTCCCAGTATGTGGACTGTAACACCCGGGAAAATAAGACTATTGATTTACTGTATGCAAACGTTACAGACGCATACAGTGCCACCCCGCTGCCTGCGCTTGGGATAGCAGATCATAACCTGGTTCTGCTTCAGCCTCACTACAAACCAAAAGTGAGGGTCCTACCTGCAACCACACGATCATTCAGGAAGTGGACCCCGGAGGCTGAGAATGCTCTGAGAGAACTACAGACTGGGATATCCTGCAGGGATCTCATAATGAGAACATTGAGGAAGTTGTTGACTGCACTACTGACTACATCAACTTCTGTATGGACATTGTAGTTCCAGTTAGAACTGTACGCTGCTATGCTAACAACAAGCCATGGATTACAAGTGACATCAAGGGTCTTTTGAACCAGAAGAAAAGGGCTTTTAAAGACGGTGATCAGCATGAGCTCATGCGTGTGCAGAAGGAACTCTGAGTCCAGCTCAGGACGACGAAGGAGCAGTACAGGAGAAAGCTGTAGCAGAAGTTGCAGAATAACAGCATGAAGGAAGTGTGGGATGGGATGAAGATCATCACTGGCTGCAGCTCGAAGCGGGGTACCACCATCGAGAGAGACGTGAAGAGAGCAAACCAAATGAACAACTTCTTTAACAGGTTTGACCACCCTAACCCACTCTCACTCTCACCTCAGAGTACTGCACCCTCCACACATCCTTCTGCTGATACCAGCATAGGAGAGACATCCCAACCCATAATTACAACAGCGCAAGTGAGCAGAAAGCTGAGGAGACTTCGTGCCAGCAAAGCAGCGGGTCCAGATGGAGTATCGCCATGACTGCTGAAGGTCTGTGCATCAGAGCTGGGGGGTCCTCTACAGCGCATCTTCAACCTGAGCCTGGAACAGGGGAGAGTCCCGAGGCTTTGGAAAACATCTTGCATCACCCCAGTCCCAAAGGTATCACATCCTAGTGAGCTGAATGACTTCCGGCCTGTTGCTCTGACATCACATGTGATGAAGACCATGAAGAGGCTGCTGCTTCACCACCTGAGGCCACAGGTTCAACACGCCCTTGACCCTCTGCAGTTTGCATATCAGGAGAAGGTGGGAGCGGAGGATGCCATCATCTATATGCTACATCGATCCCTCTCTCACTTGGACAGAGACAGTGGTGCTGTAAGAATTATGTTTCTAGACTTCTCTAGCGCCTTCAACACAATCCAACCTCTGCTCCTTAGGGACAAGCTGACAGACATGGGAGTAGATTCATACCTGGTGGCATGGATCATGGACTATCTTAAAGACAGACCTCAGTATGTGCGTCTTGGGAACTGCACGTCTGACATTGTGGTCAGCAACACAGGAGTGCCACAAGGGACTGTACTTTCTCCGATCCTGTTCAGCCTATATACATCGGACTTCCAATACAACTCGGAGTCCTGCCACGTGCAAAAGTTCGCTGATGACACTGCTATCGTGGGCTGCATCAGGAGTGGGCAGGAGGAGGAGTATAGGGACCTAATCAATGACTTTATTAAATGGTGCGACTCAAACCACCTACACCTGAACACCAGCAAAACCAAGGAGCTGGTGATGGATTTTAGGAGGCCCAGACCCCTCATGGACCCTGTGATCATCAGAGGTGACTGTGTGCAGATGGTGCAGACCTATAAATACCTGGGAGTGCAGCTGGATGATAAATTTAGACTGGACTGCCAATACTGATGCTCTGTGTAAGAAAGGACAGAGCCGGTTATACTTCCTTAGAAGGCTGGCGTCCTTCAACATCTGCAATAAAATGCTGCAGATGTTCTATCAGACGGTTGTGGCGAGCGCCCTCTTCTACGCGGTGGTGTGTTGGGGGGGCAGAATTAAGAAGAAAGACGCCTCACGCCTGGACAAACTGGTGAGGAAGGCATGGAGCTAGACAGTTTGACATCCGTGGCAGAGTGACGGGCGCTCAGCAGGCTCCTATCAATTATAGAAAATCCACTGCATCCACTAAACAGTGTTATCTCTAGACAGAAGAGCAGCTTCAGCGACAGACTGCTGTCACTGTCCTGCTCCATTGATAGACTGAGCAGATCATTCCTCCCCCAAACTATGCGACTCTTCAATTCCACCCGGGGGGGTAAACGCTAACATTATATAAAGTTATTGTCTGTTTTTGCCTGCATTATTATCAATCTTTAATTTAATATTGTTTTTTGTATCAGTAAGGTGCTGCTGGAGTATGTGAATTTCCCCTTGGGATTAATAAAGTATCTATCTATCTATCTATCTATCTATCTATCTATCTATCTATCTATCTATCTATCTATCTATCTATCTATCTATCTATCTATCTATCTATCTATCTATCTATCTATCTATCTATCTATCTATCTATCTATCTATCTATCTATCTATCTATCTATCTATCTATCTATCTATCTATCTATCTATCTATCTAAACCCAATACCTGGTGGAAATCATCCAGGGCATCTAACCTATAAGGTAGTGATGTGTCCAAGTCAGCCATATAAAATGTCATATAATCTACAAAATAATTATATATTTATTTGTTCAAGGCTGTCTATTAAATGTGGGGGTGGTACCCAGCCAGGACGCCCAGGAGGACCGGAGGATGGCTTATGCCTCCTCCAGACCATGAGGGGGCGATCGCCCTGGTGGCTTTGAGGACCATGGGAACTGAGCTTGGAAGCTCAATCCTATAGTGGCCCATGTGCCCCGATGCCTGGAGACCCCTGGTCCTCAGCCCTTCCGCCACACCTGGAAGTTCTGGGGGGAAGATGACCGAGGACACCCGGAGTGCTTCCGGGTGCGCAGCCAGTACTTACGCCACACTGGGGAGTGCCGGTGGAAGATTATTGGGATGCATCTGGAGCACATCCTGGTGATTATAAAAGTGGCTGCCTCCCTCCGTTCGATGGCTTGAGTTGGGAGTGGAGAAGGACAGAGCTCGGGAGGAGAGGAAAAAAGGTGGCCTGAAGAGAGAGGAATCATTATGTATAGAGGCCTGGACTTTGGGGAAGTATTGGGGTTGCATGTGCACTGTAAATAATAGAGACTCTAAATTAATGTGTTTTGGGTGATTCAAAACGATGTCTGCCTGTCTGTGTCCGGGCCATGCTCCACATAAAATATAACAGATTTTGAACTTGGCACGCAGGCACTCTAAATGACTTCTAGTAATATTTTATTAAAGTAAAAAGGACACAGGCCAAAAATCAATTCAAATTGTAAATGGTATGCCTCACATTACAGGGACAGAATCAGGAATTAATCTCAGGGGGGATGAGAAAGTACACAAATCATAATTCAATCTATGATCAATCAGTTGGAACTGTTATAACATTTATTTGGGTACAAGAGCTCAAACCACGTCATCCCTTCCGGGGCAGCTACACCTATGTAACATAGATGAAAACTACTATAACTCTGGGAGAGTCAGATGTCTACGTGTGTGTATTTATGGATACATTTTGCATTTTTTTGTGCTTTGTTGTGTGGTTGGTCTATACCTTATGATGTTTTGGGTCTTGTATAACAGCTGAGCTGTACTTTGAGCTGAGTCCAGAAATTTGACAAAATAGTTTCAGGCAAATATAAAATCCTAGACAAAATTTAAACTTTAATAGAATGTTATTTTTTTTTCTTTGTATTTTAATTTTTCCTTTGTTTTTTCTGGATTCATTTTGAAGTAAACTGTTATGCCTTTTATGTTATTATTATTTGTTTGACTGAGTAGTATTCTGTTATGTTGTGGTGCTTTTCAAATATAAAATAAAATAATAAAAACTCAGACATAGGGAAAAAAATATGGTGTGCCTGAAATGTGTCAACAAAATGCATTTCTAAGACCTGCTCTTGTATCAGAAATGTAATCCAAGTCAGGCTCACAATTAAATGGTAATCTGATACATTCTCAACTAATCCTGATTGGAGTCAGCTGCTCATAAAATGTATACAATAGTTCAAATAGTTAAATATTTAGATCAGAGCTACTTGGCAAGACATAGCTAAGAAATGTTATTTTACTTTATTGTTCTGTTGATTTGTGTTGATCTGGGCATCTGGAATTACTAGGGGGCTCCGCCCCCTGCTCGCTTCGCTCACCAACCCCTGGTGTTGGGAATGACAAAGAGCGTGATGTATGAATGAGATATAGAATAGTGTGACGGTGTAGATGATGCAAATAGAAAGCAAACAATAAAGTGTGTGGCACAGTGTAAAGGTTTATTTGAAAATTTCTTTGTACACGCCGTTTAAGTGTAAAAGGTAATTCCAGCTCAGAACTTGTAAGGTAATGAAGATGGTTATTGTTGTGATCAGAGTCAAGTTTGTCAGAGCTTAGAAAGAGTTGTGTCTCTCCAGGAAGTAATGGAATGACTTGGGTATTTATGTTTTCCACATTAATATTTTTTGGACATAATATAGTGCGTTGTGTTAAAAGGGGCATTTGGTCTAATGAGATTGCTGTTCCAAATCTCTCTGTAACTAAGTCGTCGCAGAAAAAGGCTTGAGGAATTGTAATAATTTGTGGCTGAAGTCCATCTGTATTGGTGAGTGTACCATCTCTCAGTTGTAATAAGCAATTGTTATGATGTGGTTCTGGACATCGTATCTTTTTTACTAACTGTATCTTTTGAAAGCAATGCCAATTGTCTGCGTATTTTAAGGTGCACTGAACAATAGCTGAGTGCATGGCATCTGGAAGAATAGCTAATCACTGTCTAAAATCTCTTCCTCATAAAAGTACCTTTCCTTCAAATCGAATATTATTATTCATAAACGTTTGTAGAAGTTTATGAATGGTGTTGAGTAAGTGACTTCATGCCATTGAACATTCATCAATAAACAACATTTTTTCAAGACGGATGTCACGTGCAGTGCCACCGTTAATGTTCATAGTGGATACCGATTTGTAGGATCTAATGTAGTTGCTAAAGATTTCACTTTCAGGTACATCGTCAGTTATAAGCCTCTGTAGATATTCAGTATATGAATGTAAAGAAGGCAGTCTAATTTGACCCTTTTGACAACAACGTGTAAATGTATAACTTGTATTGCCAGTTGTTTCTTCAGGGAAGTGAACTGAATGACAATGATTGCAAATGACATTCATTAATCCGAATGAATTTTCCTGGTGTATGTTTTGCTTGTGCCGTTTGAGAGGCGCGTTGTTGCATGTGTAGTATTTGGGAAGTGTTGTTTTGGAGCTGTAATCGATTTGCCTGTGCTGTGTGAGAAGCCCGTTGTAGCCTTCGCTGCCATTAACGTATGTCTGAGACGGGAGGTGTTTCGTTTTGAATCCGTGACTGTTGCGATGCAGCACTTTGATTGATAGTTTGCGTCATGTGGATCTAGGATGTAGATTTGTGCATATTTGCGTTGTTGATTTGTTTCAGGGTGCACTGTTCCAATGCGATGCAGTATTTGTGCACATATGCGAAAGCAGTATGGGCCATTGCCTTTTGGTGGCCTGATATTTACTCCGGTAGATGCAACAGGAAATGAACCATTGTAGGATCTAATGCAGTTCATAAAGTTTTTACTTTTAGGTACATCGTTAGTTAGAAGCTTTAGTTGAGCTTTGCGTTTTTGGAGTCGAGACATTTTTTTCTTTTAGAAATATGGATAAGTAATAAGGAGTATTGCACTCACTGTTAATTATGGAGCCTTTTCTGTGGTGAACGGTTAATAGTGCCTTATTGTAATGAGATCCACCTATGCTGCATAGCCGTCTATTTTGTTGTTTCTTTCGTGTTCGTGTGTTTGTTCCTGTTATCCTTTCCTTTTCGTTTTGTACCCGTGACCGTGTATTCATGACTTGTTTCTTTCTCAGCATGCGAAATATGGATAAGTAATAAGGAGGATCGCAGTCACTGTTAATATGTTTCCTTTTCTGCAGTTGAACGGTTAATAGTGCTTTATTGTAAGGAGATCCACCAATGCTGACACCTATGCTGTCTAGTGTGAAGGTGTTGATGTTCACTTTAGAATATGTGGCTTTGGGTGTCACTTCTTATGGATGTGTGTGTGTGTGTGTGTGTGTTGTGGGGGGAGGGGGGGGGGTGAGGATTGTTGTCGCACGAGCGTCTTCTTTCTTTTTGTGTTCCTGTGTCTTGTTTGAATCCCCCTCTTTGTGTGTGTCCCGTCCCTTGCTTGTAGGGTCTGTGGGGTGGTTTTGTGTTCTTTTTTTTGTGTTCCATGGGCTTGTTGAATCCCCCTCTTGGTGTGTGTCCCGTCCAGTGCCTGTGGGGGGGGGGGGGGGGGGGGGTGCCCTGCTGTTGTGCGCGAGCCTCTTTTTTTTTTTTTTTTTGGGTCTAGTTTCGTGTGCAATGCCTCATTTCTCCATTTTTCCTGTGCTCACTCCTTTTTTCTGTGGTCTTGTCCGCCTCTCGCGGCCCCTCATCTGCCTCTCTCGCCCTCTTTTGTCCGCCTTTCTTGGCTCCTCAGCCGACTCTCGCGGACTCTTTTTGCGCCTGCGCAGTACGTCTTTTTGCAGCTACGGCCCATTGCCGGATGTGCCTGCGTCCATCATCCGGTTTAGCATTCTCGGTTAGTAATATGGATAGTAATGTTTATTTACACTGCAAGCAGACCTGATGCTTTCTTTCTTTCTTTCTTTCTTTCTTTCTTTCTTTCTTTCTTTCTTTCTTTCTTTCTTTCTTTCTTTCTTTCTTTCTTTCTTTCTTTCTTTCTTTCTTTCTTTCTTTCTTTCTTTCTGTCAGATGTACAGGGAACGCCAATCTAGAGGATCAGTCTCCTGTAAACCGTACCCTGAACAGCAGCCAAAACAGGCTCAGTCCTGAAGGAGAAGATGCTGGATACAAGACAGAGTTAGAGAAGAATCTCCATGAACTGGAGAAGGTAATGATCCTTTTTTTACTTTACCTTTACCTGTTTACCTTAATATTTACATTAGGATGCTTAAGAGCCTAATAAAAAGAAAGGTATATACTGTAGATACCCAACAGTCTAATACTTCAAGAGGAACTACACATTTCTATTATTTAGGAGATCATTGGAGAGAAGCGATCAAACCAGCGACTGAAGAAGCAGCTTCAGGAAAAAGAGGACCTTGTCCAGAAACTTCAAGCTGAGATTGGACTCATGAACAAAGTAAGTTAACACAGTACTGTAGAGGAATTGAAAGCTCTTTTCTCTCCAATAATGCATTTAGTATAACCTATGATCAATAACTTGATGATGTATTCCATATTACACACTCTGATGTCATTGTAGAAATGTTAACTTCTTTTGTAGAAGATGAAAGTTGAGGAGATGGTTTTTACAACAATTAGTCTTCCAAATGATTAACTGAACTTCTAAAGCACTACCTTAGAGGCATATACTGTAGTTGGGTCCTGTACACTAAGCCTTGTAGCTGCAAGTTGAGTTAGTTAGTGTGGCGTCATTACAGAGATTTATAATTGGTAAGACGTGTGTTTCTATATCCGGTTATACACTTTACTATAAGCAGAGATACACTTTTGGGAAATCCTCTCATGAATACCATGCTTTGCAAATATTTTTCAGGATTTGGGCAGAATAGCTTTATCAAACACCATGAAAGGGCCAATCATTTTTTTTGATGCACTGGGTGACTCTCACTATTATTATTTTAATGAGGTGTTTTGCAGAACTGTTAATATTGGGAACCTTATTGCCTTGTGGTTATTTATGAAAATAGGGTTGCAGCATGTGGACTTCCTTTATGTCACCATAATGTAAACTAAGTATTTGTGCAAACATGGGCTGCCAAAAAAGCTAAGGAAAACAATGATTATGCAAATAAATATTTTTTATTTCATTATTTTTAAATAATGGCATTGTACTTTAGAATTCTATTTATTTAGAAATGGACATTTATTTCCTTGAATGACTTCAATAACAGTCCTTCCCAACATCTATGCATTGGGAAGCCTTTCAGAGTTGCATTCCTATCAGGTCGTTGATCAGTTATGTCCCTTAAAGAAGGATGGTTTCATACCTTTGGCTCCACTATGAAGCCACACCTCTCTGCCAAACCATGAATCATTTGTTCCGTGATGTTAAAGATGTAATTGGGAATGCTGTCAACAAACCAGTCAGAAAAGTGCTTGGCACTTAGCCTACTATTACACTGAAATAAGTATAAAAGTGTATAAAGCCCCTGACAGTATGCTCTGCACTCAGCATTTTTTTGTTTTACATATACCTTAGCTAAGCATGGGCATATTTTTATGTCATACCCAGAAATACTATATCACCAATAATGTGTTTTACTTTTGTGATGCTTCCAGGATATGGACAGCTTGGAGGATGAGAACCAACAACTGCGAGAGGAGAATAAGACACTTCTGAGAGTAGTCAATCAGCTCACTAGCAGCTAGTTGAGAGGGCTGGTGGAGTGGCACTCTGCATATCCTCTTCTTAGACACACATCACCAAGATATCCCTCCACAAGTATTAAGAAAATGGAAAAACATTTGTGTTGTTTAAAATATACTAATGTTCATTCTCAACAGAAACCTTACTTCATCAGGATCAATTCATCTTCCATACTTGCTTATCCTAAGCAGCATTGTAGGGAAGCTGCAGCCTATCCTACCAAGCAACCAGCACAAGGCGGGAAAAATTCCTGGACAAGGCACCAACCCATTGCAGGGTGAACACACACAAACACACACCATCACACACTAGGGCCAATTTAGCAACATATGTCTTTGGACTGTGAGAAAAAAACAGAGCACCTGGAGGAAGCCCATATGGACATGAGGGGAAAATGCAAACTCCACACCGGGAGCACCTGGGACACAAACCCTGATCTCCTTGTTGCAAGACCACAACACTACACGTTAGTTATTTAAGGTAAGGAAGACAGAATATCTGGGGTAAAGTAATAGTACTCACTAATTATGGTGCTAAGGAGTGGCAACCTGCCGCTTGTTGATTGGCATATGCAAATAATTTCAGCATTCTCTGTACCAGTTGCAATACAGTAATGACTTTATAAACAAGTCATTAAGATAAACTTTAGCCTAGAAGAAAACTGACCCAAAGGCTGCCTAGAATGGAAAGCATCAGTAAAATAAAACAATTGTAATTATTGTCTACAGTTACATTCCATTAATGCACCAGGCATATGTGATGTCAAGATGAGACTGACAAATGTTGTGGCATGGTGGTCAGGTTCAACACATGATTAATTTATTCTTAGGCATTTAACAGTACTGTATGCAGTGGCTGGCTTATTGGTAAGGTAATCGGCTGAGCTCTCAGTGTTTCAGCCTACTATTTATTGTAACAGCAATCATGATGTTACACTTGCCAGGTAAAAGGGGGTACCTACTCCGATGCTGGCGCCTTATGCCTTTCCCTGTCTCTCTCTCTCTGTCTCTCTCTTCAGTGCCATGCTCAGTGCATCATACATGGAGAATCGTTATTGCACATGTATGATGTTGATTACCAAAGTCCATATATGTTCATTTCAGTGTGATATATGCAAATTTACGAGTTGATTGTGATTTATAAAGTTGATAATGATTTCTAAATTTATTATGAATGTATGCAAGGTTTTATAAATGTGATTTTTTGGCATACACATTTCCCTGATTTTTGGTGTCTGCATATTTTCGTGCTGAAATCCACAAAAGGTTTTATAAATGAGACCCTTGAGCTCAATATTTGACCCATTCACTTTATTGAGTTTGCATATTCTCAAGGCATTTGCACGGTATTCCTAACAACTCCTATAAATATGCATATTAGCTCAATTGGTAAGTTTAAATTAGAACATTATGAACATTGTGCCCATATTGCCATGCCCTGAAATTGATTACCATCTTGTCCAGAAATAGTTCCTGCCTTGCATTTACTTTTACTGGGAGAGTCACTACTTAATTCAGATCATACCCTGTATAATGGAAAATGCAAGTTTAAAAAAGTTTAAAAATTGATGTATAGATAGATACAGTAGATAATTAATACTGAAGTACACTGTGAACACAGGCACTTTATTCCATTATGGATAAAAATATTGTCCACTAGATAAGACTGAGTTATAGTTATTTAAACTTAAACAGAAACTTCTGTAATAAATCTGTCTGTGAATATACAGATATAGAAGCAAAGTCAATTTGTTATGTGCAAGTTCATAAATGATGAAAGAGAGAACTTTGAAATTATACATCAGGAAATCAAGCATCTTATGCAAGGTGCATAGCAATAATCTCTGTCCAGCAATTCAGGGGACATTTGAAAGAAGTACATTTTACTGGTGTATAGTCATCAAACACTACATTTTTATTCTCACTTCAGCTTTTTGTGGTTTTTATCCTTTAGCTTATTTTTGACTTAGGTCTTGTTTATTTAACTGTTTACATTTGTATCAAGCTGTATCAAGACCAAATCCTGGCTGTCTCAAAATAATGTTATTTATAAATTTTTACTCAACACATTGGTCGGCTTTAATTTTAAGTATGTGCGCCTAAGTCTGGGTAACCTTTTTTTCTTAAGGTAATGATAATTGCAGCTTACTGTTAAAGTCAGAAAACTAGGAACATAGAAATGGATAGAGTTTTCTGATTACAGCATAGTTACAAAAAGAAACTGAGCAAACTATTATAGTGTGTCAAAGCTATCTTGGGGATTTACAAAAAGCACAGATGGCTGAACTGGCTGAAGTGTTAAAAATACAAAGTAATGAACCATTCTATTCAAACCCTTAGCTGTTCTTTTACGGAAGCCTACTTATAGCTGCTCACAAAAAAAACATTTGAAACCTATATATTGTATGGAATTCTATTTTAACAATGTTGATTTACTTTATGAAAAACAGATTCCTCAATTGCTATTGCCTACATTTGCTGTGTGGCATCTCTGTCATGATGAGAGATTCACAATGAATTCTGGTATTGCATAAAAATAGTTCAATGTGCCAATTCCTGCAGACAATTAAAAAAAATACAAAGGAATCTAAAAGAAATTGAATTTTCTTATTATTTTTTTATTTATCTTACAGCGCAAATTTACAGATGCTAGTTGTAAATAAAAGCACATTCTTGGTTATTGTTATTGTTCTTACTTTAATGCAGGAGTCCTCAGATTCAGATATGGAATGCTGTAGGTATTCAGATTTATTAAGTAGGAGCCAATTATTGCCGCTAATGAAACATACCTTTGAAACATGAAGGCACCAATGCTGCACTAGATAAACTTTGCCTCAATTACATGTGTGCTTTTCCAAAACTAAACATTTCTAAAAAAATGTAAAAAAGGTGGGAATCAAAAGATCAAAAGCAGTAACTTTGATGTTTGGTCCAACAGGAGCAAGATGGAGGATTTCTGCTTTTAATGGATGCAGGCGTCATTTTCCATGCCATTCACACAGTAAGCTATCATAAAACTGTGGTCTAAGAATAGCATTTCACGATGACATTTTTAAAGTTTTAGCTCCATATAATCTAGCATCTGAATAAAAAGTGAAAGAGATAGATTTAATCCCTACCTATGCAGATCATAGACTGAAAAACACCTCTAAGAGAAAAATATTCATTATCTGTTTATGTGGAATGCAGCACACCTCTAAAAATGTATATGTAATGCTAATCCATCAGTCTACTTATCAAAAAACACTTGCATATCAGCTTGCCAAGGTCTCTTTCATACATCTCCAAAATAATTCAACCTAAACTAGCCAGGTGAAAAACGAGGTCAAAATAGCAATGTTTGCCTACTACTAGATCTCCAGAAATCATTCAGGCGTCAAGGCTTTGTTATCTAAAATACCTACAGTCAATGTTTTCTGACACCTACAGACCAAGTCCCTTGGCAGTATAACCTCATGCTCAATGGCTTAATTGATCTTGTAATGATTTAACCTGTTAGTCCGTGAAAACCAAAAGAGAACATCTGGAATGCTAATGATTAACTAGCTTCATCTGGCAGTTAACTGAATGAGGCAAATAAAGATTCATTAACTCAAAATTAATTTTTCACTTTTCTTCTGCCCACATTTGCATTTAAAAACTGGAGGAAGGGAAATTGCAAACTGACAGATACTTTTTAAGGAAGGCGAAAACAAGGACGTAACAGTTCAGTCATGTGGCTAAACATTTGGTTTATCACAGCACTTTTTTTTGAGAGATTTTTGTTTGGCTCTCTTCTCTCATCTGATTAACTCCAGGAATAGCATTGATTACACCTCAGACTGTGGTAACTGACCTCTCCTTTTTGGTTCATCCAAAATTCTTCATAACCCACACCTTTCTCCTCCATCCGTAGGCATGCTTATCATCCTCTTTACAATAAATACCACCTATGAAAACAAAAATACTCTGAAATCAGTATACAGACAACTCAGTGTGGATTAATGCCTTACAGCCTACAGCAGATTTCTTGCAAAAGAGTGTCTTCAGCTATATACACTTCCAGAGCTTCCTTTCATACTTTTATGTTCCTGAAGCATTCTTTGACTATACTATAGTTTTCTTTAGATACCTTTAAATTCTTCACCTGCTTGATTCTACATACAGTAAATTAAGATTTTACAATTACTATTATTAATAAAGTGTCAAAGACATGTTTGCATTAATTCTTAAAATGTCATGATTTGGTATTTCTCTTAGTAGCGTTGGTTAAACTGCATGTTAGGGATTGACAATGTCTACTTTCTTATTTATGAAAGGCTAAAATTGTCCCATACCTATAAACTGGCTTTTAAAAGATTCAAAATTCATTCTTTGCCTTTGTTATGATCTACTGTAGAATATGGCTGACCTAGAACACGAAGGATAGGGGATTCTAAACTATTAGATGCTTTAAGAAACCTTTATTAGTATTAAAAATATATATATATATTCTCAAATATTTTTGTATATGTTGCATGGTGTTTTTCTGCTGGTGATTTAAAATTATTTTTTGTGTTTTTGTTGCATGACATTTTGTTTTACAGTACTTTTTAAAGAATAATGTTTTTGTAATTATTACAAAGTGCATTGACCTTACAAGTGAAAATATTTAAGAATAAATGGAATTGAACCATGGCATGATTTCCCTCATATTGGACTGGATATTTAGAATCTCCCTTAAACATTAAAGCCAATTATGCCCTCCTGGCAATTCTTTGTCATATGTTTCCTTATAGCTCTGAACTTTCATAATCTTTGTTTTGTTTGTCAAAAGTTCATTGTATTGAGACACAAAAGGAATCTGTTTCAGTAAAACCATTAAGAATTATATCACACAAGTTGAATAATGATAATACTAATACATTTTATTTAAAAGTGCCTTTCAAGGTACCCAAGGTCACTATACAACTATACACATAAAATCAAATAGTCCGCTATACAAACAAAATTAATGAGAACAACAAAAGGCAAAATTTAAAAGATAGGTTTTAAGTGTAGATTTAAAAAACATTCCATAACAGTGGCCCTGATACATTAAAAGCCCTGTCGCCCATAGTGCACAACCTGCACAGTGGAATGGTAAATAACAAGGAGTCAGAAGAACAAATTGAACATGATGGAGAATAGAGACAAATTCAAGAAGACAATTAAGGTGGGGCTAAATCATGAACAGCTTGAAAAACTAGAAGAAGTTTATATTGAATACGTAAGGAAACAGGTAGCCAATTAAATTTTAGAAGAAGAGGAGTAATATGCTTCCAGGGTTTTAAGTGGTAAATTTTGTTTAGGCTCTGAGCTGGGATACCAAACAACACTGCATTGCAATAGTTCATTTGCGATGGTGACAAAAGCATGAATAAGCGTCTCAGTTGCAGTTTCAGAGAGCAATGGAAGCAGCCTTGAAATGTGCTAAAGGTGAGAAAGGCAGCCTTGGTAATATTATTAATATGAAGAACAAAGGAGAGTGTAGGATCAAGAAGAACACCAAGATTTTAAACTATGATGTAATAAAGCCAGGGATTTTTACTGAGTAATTGTCTGTTTTCTTTAATGTGCCTGGAGATGCAATAATTAAAGCCTCAGTTTTATCAATCTTTAGTCTAAGAAACTTTTCAGACAACCAGTGTTTGATGTCAGCCAAACAGGCCATCAATGCAGAAGGACATAATGTTTGCGTAAATCCTGTGTGTAAAAAAATTTGTGTATCGTCATCATCACAATGAAACAGTGGACAGTGTCGGGAAGCATATACATGCTAAAAAGCAGACGGTCAAGAACTCATCTCTGAGGGACACCCTGGAGTAAGTAAGATGGGGCAGGCCTAAACCTACCGAGAGCAACAAATCGCTGTTGGTTTTTAAGGTGTGATTTAACACTAGAATTGCCAGAGCCTACGAAAAAACTCGTATATCCGGCCCACCTTAAATCGCTTCTTAAATCCGTTCACACCTCTCCGCCAGCATCCTTTGTCCTCTAAATGTGCTGATAAAAGACAAGCTGCCAGCAGCCGGCTATTCCATCCCCCCACCGACTTAGAACGTGAGCGAAGTTTTCCCAGCTCACGTCTTGATTGATTATGTGGGAGTGAAGCTGAGTTTTACAGTGGAAATGAGAAATCATTATTCTAAAGTAATCTGTGTAAACACATTGTTAAAACAGGAACTTTTTCATATTTTAGTAATAAATGTTACAAAATGTAGTAGGCATAAACTATAGAATATATAAAGCCCGAGTTCCAAAGATCAAATAAACACTTTCACAAAAGCTTCAAGAATAATTCAACAGCTTCCGTGGCGTAGCGCGCTAAGATTTGCCTCTTAGCGCAGAGCAGCTTTTCCTTGCCTCACAGACCTCAGTTCGATTCCTCGCTGGGGATGAAGTGTTGCTTTTTTTTTCTTTTCTTTTTAACCTCAAACGGACATAAAATTTATACATTGGTATGCACTGTCAGTTACTGAGATCGTTATATTTTCATGTGGGATGCTCCTTTTCAAATATTTTTTTAACAATTGAGACTGCAATTAACAGGAACAACTGTCCTTATAACTTATTTTTAAGATCCATAACACACAGACAGACAGAGCACTGCGTAATAGAGAGGCAGACAGGCAGAGAAGTCACTAGATATATAAATAAACAGGGAAGCCACGTGTACTGAAAGAAAAAAAGAATATGTGCGTTGTCCCTGACTCTCTAAGTAAGATCGGGGGAGGGGTGATGTTAGAGCGCCTGCGCTTATTCAGTGCAGCTGGGACAACGCACATGTTCTTTTTTTCTTTCAGTACACGTGGCTTCCCTGTTTATTTATATATCTAGTGACTTCTCTGCCTGTCTGTCTCTCTATTACGCAGTGCTCTGTCTGTCTGTGTGTTATGGATCTTAAAAATAAGTTATAAGGACAGTTGTTCCTGTTAATTGCAGTCTCAATTGTTAAAAAAATATTTGAAAAGGAGCATCCCACATGAAAATATAACGATCTCAGTAACTGACAGTGCATACCAATGTATAAATTTTATGTCCGTTTGAGGTTAAAAAGAAAAGAAAAAAAAAGCAACACTTCATCCCCAGCGGGGAATCGAACTGAGGTCTGTGAGGCAAGGAAAAACTGCTCTGCACTAAGAGGCAAATCTTAGCACGCTACGCCACAGAAGCTGTTGAGTCATTCTTGAAGCTTTTGTGAAAGTGTTTATTTGATCTTTGGAACTCGGGCTTTATATATTCTATAGTTTATGCCTACTACATTTTGTAACATTTATTACTAAAATATGAAAAAGTTCCTGTTTTAACAATGTGTTTACACAGATTACTTTAGAATAATGATCTCTCATTTCCACTGTAAAACTCAACTTCACTCCCACATAATCAATCAAGACGTGAGCTGGGAAAACTTCGCTCACGTTCTAAGTCGGTGGGGGGATGGAATAGCCGGCTGCTGGCAGCTTGTCTTTTATCAGCACATTTAGAGGACAAAGGATGCTGGCGGAGAGGTTTGAACGGATTTAAGAAGCGATTTAAGGTGGGCCGGATATACGAGTTTTTTCGTAGGCTCTGGCAATTCTAGTGTTAAGCCATGCAAGAGCTTTTCCAGCAATCTATAATAATAAAAGGCAAAGCCCTCACTGACTGACTGACTGACTGACTGACTCACTGACTGACTGACTCACTCATCACTAATTCTCCAACTTCCCGTGTAGGTGGAAGGCTGAAATTTGGCAGGCTCATTCCTTACAGCTTACTTACAAAAGTTAGGCAGGTTTCATTTCGAAATTCAAAGCGTAATGGTCATAACTGGAACATATTTTTTGTCCATACACTGTAATGGAGGAGGCGGAGTCACGTATCGCGTCATCACGCCTCCTACGTAATCACGTGAACTAAAAACAAGGAAGAGATTTACAGCACGAGTCGCACGCGGGAACGAAGGTAAATGACGTTAATTTTTGACTGTCTTTTAATACTGTGTAAGCATACATATTAACACATGTGCAATTAAACGTGTGCATTTACGGGGTGATTTCTCAGGCTTAAAAGCTCACCTTTTATCAAACGCGGGAACAAAGGTAACTGACGTTGTTCACTGTCTTTTAATACTGTGTAACCATACATATTAACACATGTCCAATTAAACGTGTGCATTTACGGGGTGATTTCTCAGGCTTAAAAGCTCGCCTTTTACTAAAAAGGTAAATGCAAAACTATTTTCAATCAGTTTATTGAAACGCTCCCGTTAAGGATTGCAATAACATATTCGCGAGATAAAAGAACGAAGTAGGGGGAAATGGAGGAAGAGCCGCAAACAGCGAACAGCAAAAAATTAATTAAACAATTGAGAACGGAGCGAGTTAAGCATACAAGCATGTTCATAAGGGAAACAAACCACGGTGTAAAATGTAAGTTTAAATTAAGTTTATAGAAACGCTCCCGCTGCGGATTGCAATAACATATTCGCGAGATAAAAGTTTAATGAGAAGACACGAGGTATAAACGAACCACACGCCGTGGCGCAACGTTAGGGGCAACAGTTTCAACCATTCTATGATCTGCTTCTCGCAACTGAAAGACGGCACATGGCGGATGTTAGCCGACTTGCTGACCGCAACGTTAGGGGCTTCAACTGTGGCGCTGACGCCACATCTCAGTGCCAACACTTTGCAGACTGTACTTAAAAGACATGCCCTCCTCACTGGACAGTTAAAAACACCAATCAAACTAACGATGACATCAAGTATTACCCAATCAAAAGTAGGAAAGGAGGCATCTTCATAAAATGCGTGTGGGATGATTTGCATGAGACGCTGCTTTAAAAAAAAATGATAAAAAAAAATACGGGATAAATCCCCGTCCAGTATTGATTCAAAACGGGACGCGCAATTTCATTCTCAAACGCGGCACGATTCCGTATTTTAAAGGACGGGTGGCAACCCTACACTGCCAGGTAACCACCCATACAATCAGATTGTGATTCAGACTAGGAATGCAATGAATGTAATTACCCCGATCTACATACAAGGCGAAAGTCTTGCAACATTCAAAGATGATGGTTTGGGATAAGTACACCATACAACATAAAAGAGCTTATGAAGCCTTGAACCGAAAAAAGCAAGATCTCAGAGATCGTAAAAAAAAAAAAAGGAGGTAATGTCGTTTTACTCGCTGTAGATTTTAGTCAAACATTACCAGTTATTCCACGAGGGAAACCAGCAGATGAACTCAACGCGTGTTTAAAAATCCATGCTTCTCCCACGCTCGGTTATATGTCGCATGTTCTCGGGTAGGTACACCAAAAAATGTATACATTTAAGCATGTAATGGGCAAACAAAAAATGAGGTATACCCGAAGGCACTGCAGTAGTACTTAATGTAACTTTACTTTTTAAATGTTAATGTTTTACTGTTTAATAATTTATACGCTTCTTATATGTTGTTCAAATTCTTTTATCAAAATACCACTGACAGCGCAATGCACGATAACATGGAGTGAATACACCATACGCATCCGCCCACGGCTGCCCTGCTGTGCGCAGATAGGAGTTGATTCTACAATAAAATAAAATAAACATAAAAAGAGTAAAACAATCATCACCCATAAAGCGTGTGTGTGTGTATATATGTGTATATATATATCTTGATATGTGGATGTGTATATGTATATATATATATATATATATATATATATGTAGATATGTATATATATGTGTATATGTATATGTATATATATATGTTTATATGTGTGTGTGTGTATTTTATATATATAAAACACAGCAACACTCATAACAATGACAACACAATTACATTGACCAATCATGTTACGTTATTTTTAAAATGTTTCCTTTACTTTTTCATAACCTCTTTAACACACTACTTCTCCGCTGCGAAGCGCGGGTATTTTGCTAGTATTTAAATAATTCTCAAGTCTAAACAAAAGAATGTCATTATGGACTGTATCAAAAGCAGAAGTGAGATCTAAAAAGATCAGTAGTGTTAAAAGACCACGATCTGCTGCAATTAGGAGATCATTAGTCATCCTGACAAGTGCTGTCTCAGTATAGTGACCGGCCCTAAAACCAGACTGCAAAATCCTCAAATAGGTCATTAGAGGCAAGATGATCTTTTGAATGGCTCGCAACAGCACATACTAGAATTTTACTAAGAAAAAGAAGGTTTGAAATAGGTCTGTAGTTTTGAAATTCCTCAGAAGATCATTTGGACTGGTCAATATTTTATTGTTACATTAAAGAGAAAATTGAACCAGCAGAGGAAAAAGTTAAAGAATACGTTTGGTGTTTTTCAAGTCAAAGTATATTTGTAATTCTTGTTATTTTCTGGTGGTGCCCCATGTCCCATTAGCCACTATTGTAATGCGCTGTGATGGCAATATATTTTTTTAAATTTATAGAAAATGGTTAAATTTAGAACATAACTTTGTGTGTCAAATGCATATACAGTATTCCATATTTGTGAAGAAATAACTTTGACTTGAAAAATATCAAACTTATCTTTAATTTAATCTCAAACAGTCGGCATGGCATTTATCGACACTGCTCTATCCAAAATATTAATGCCTTTATATATAAACCTGTGGCAAAAACTGAGCAGGTCTGACTTCATCTTACTGCCACCTACAAGCCTGTTATTGACAGCAGTAGCTCTTTGTTATCCAAGCCAGAAGTTTTTACGTGTGTTTGGTGGGAGGTTCTTATTTTGTTTTTATCACTAATTATTTTTTTACATTTTTTTGGAACTACTGTAAAATTTTATTTTCCCCTTGGGGACAAATAAAGTGTAATCTATCTATCTATCTATCTATCTATCTATCTATCTATCTATCTATCTATCTATCTATCTATGTAAAGAAGTCACAAGGGAGCCTGCTTATTTGTTTGCTGCTGGGCATATTAATTTTATTAACATATCCTTGCCAATAAGTTTGATAATAGAAACAAAAGGATCTTTATACAGTATTTTAGGTCAACTAAATAAAGCAGAGAATTATAATAATCTTGGCATTAATTGAGCCTCAAGGTTAATGAAGGAGCCTTAGCTTAATAGATATTGTTAATGGATCGATAACACTAATGGAGGTTTAATAGAAGTTAATGTGATGGAGAGTGTTGGTCAGTAGTGTCTTTCATTTAAACGGTTACTTTTGGAAAAAAGTGCTGTCTTAAGATGACTTTAAAATAGTTGATATTATCATTTGGAACCTGAAGCTCAGCTATGGATGGACTGAAAAAATCTGCTGCCCATGTCTAGAAAATTCCTGAGCAATGACAGAAGAACACTGGAGACCTTGCCTAGAAATTGTAAGACAACTGTACTGTCCTACAGCTGTTTGATTATGGGAATGAAAGCCAAATTAACAGCACACTAAACTTATTGTTTCTTAACTAAGATATTTCCTTTTCACAAAATCTCCAATGTGGTTAATGTGGAGTGATATATATTGAATACAGACACCTTACTCTGTTTTATGACTACCTTAGTCTTAGGTTTTTTATAAAGTCCCAAGCATCTCACTGCTTTTTATTTGCCTTTCTTGGATCAATCTCTCAGCCAGTTTTCATTTTTTTTAATAATGTATGTTCAGCTAAGAGCTGTAGACAAGTTTTATTGCAGTACAGGTTAGTTTTATAGGCAGATGCCATGCACCTGTTAGTGGAGAGGAATTTGCTGTATCAAAAGTGTTACAGAAATATCCCACCCTCGTCGTCAAACCAGTATTTTACAAAGATACACCATTTTCTTTAAATTAAAAAAGATGCAATATACTCTACCATTTAAAAATGGATATGGTACGTTTATATTAAAATTATCTTACTACTGTATATCTGTGAATGTATTAACAAAATCCACTCTACCATAAACAGTAACCTACTGGCTACAAGATGGAGACTTAGCTTTTTTACTTTTCGATCCTCACAAACACCTTTATTGAAGCTTTCCTCTGGCCATTAAACCCTGACATGGCAGACGACATTCTCTTAGCTGTTGAAATCATGTTGTTGTTATTTGAGTCTCTTAATCCTAGTACAGGTGGAGCAAGAATGTACAGTACATGTCCTGTGCTTGTGTAGTAAAAGCAATGAATAATGTTCACTCTCATTCTTCAGCTGTAACAACTGTATTTCATGTCACAGAAAAGGAACTTCCTATGTTTTTTAGTTATGTTTACAGGATGGGAATCACTCCTGTGCTCCTATATTTTGGCCAATCAATAAGAATCTCTCTCTGTTCTCATAACACATCAGAATATAGAAACAGAATGATAAGACTTTTCATATTCATGTAAATTCTCAAAACAGATAAATCTATAGATTTTTGTTTTCAAATTCACATTTTCCATTATAGGATAATTTGATGTAGAGCTTATCCCAGGGTAGGAACGGACACAAGATGAGGCACTACTTTATTAGAAGGTACATATATGCACAACTACATTTATGCTGGGTCAATTTGCTGTTGGAAATATAATTAACATACTGTAGATGTTTTATGGATGAGGTCAAACTAAAGTCCTGGAAAACAAAATCTACTTGAAGACATGGAGAACACTCAGACTTCATACAGATTATGACCAGGCAGAAATTTAAATCTAGATATCTGGAGATAGTAGACAGTAATGTTAACTAGTTCAGTGTTTCACCCTGAAACATATAATGTCTTCCAAAAGAGACAAAATAAGTAAACTGATTCTCTGTGGGTGGAGTAACATTACAATACTTGAACTGAGTAGCTTGCATTTTCACATTTGTGCCCACCTCTTTTTCATCACCCAGAAATGTGAAGCACTGTAAATCATGACAAACAATACTTTTTGGATCCTTATATGGTCATAGAGCATCTCCACTCCTAGTATTTAATAATGCCTTATAAATCTCTTGCCAGTGCTCTACAAGGTATTACCTCTGTACTGCTGGCAGATTTCAACAACACTTTTGAAGCTCTCTGCAACTTACGAAAAAAAACGAACTGAAGTAACTCACTTAAATGGAATGTACTGATTAAATAGAATGCTGATAATACATTTGTAGAAAAAAGAACAAAGTGGTGGCCTGAGCCAAGTATTCAAGTCCAGCTGTGAGAGTTGTTCTTAAAGGTGTTTACAGCAGCGGCAGTATTAAGTCATAACTGTGAGTTTTATATGACTTGGTGCAGATGTTTTGCGGGTTAAATTGTTTCTCTTTATGTACAGTATATGTATTGTCACAGAAGACAAAGGTTGGACGGCATTCTAACTGGAATGGATGATCTCTTACATGACTGGGAAGCCTTTATGGAAGGACATGGATGGACGAGCTCTCTTGCTGGGTTGGCTGCTGGGACTTTCAAGGTCAAGAGACCATTATAATAAAAGGACAGAAGGAGTCTGCCTCCCAGGGCTAAGTTTTCACCCTATACACTGGTTGGCAGCATCTCTCTGGTGGAAACATGTGTACCCCCACATACTGCTATATATTGGGAGCTGATGTCTTGGTGCCAGGTACCACAGGAGACCTTCAGAGATCCTGTGGGGTCCATACCTCGATGGATCAGAGCTGTTTTGTCAGCAACCTACACAATATTAGGAAGGTGGTTTTAATGTTTTAACTGATCAGTGTGGAGATACATATAGAGTACATATACATATACATATACATATATATTGTCAAACGCCTGGGGGTGCTGTAGCTCCAAAATCCAACAGACAGATGCCTAGGACACAGGGTAAAAGCAATGAGAAGTATTTTAATTGTTTTTTCTTCTCAATTAGTGCCTCCAAAGCACCACAGCCACAATAAACACAATTAAATCAATAATAAACACAATTCTTTTCTCCACTACACCTCCCAGCAAGCTATGTCACACTCCTCCCAACTTTGGCTCGCTTGCTGGGTATCCACCAGTCCTTTATATAGTCCTTGACCCGGAAGTGCTTCTATTCTTCCTTCCATGTGGATCAGCCCGGAAGTACTGTGGGGCTTCTGTCCTCTTGACTTCTAAGCACTTCTGGGCTGCAAGGGAAGCATGACTCCCCAGGTCCTTCCACAGATGCCCTTGGCAGCACCTACGGCACCCAAAAGGGCTGAGAATCCAGACTCCAAGTCCCAGGATGCCCTGTGGGAATCTAAGGCACCGTTACACTCCAGGGGAGCTGCCATCTAGTGTTTTGGGGGAGGCAGTGTCCTGAAAAAGCTGCCTTCCCCCATCCTTCCATTTCAGGGGTGTCCCGGCCGGGATAAGCTGCCGACCGTCTGCCACAACATACAGTACACCCCCAAAATTCACGGGGGTTATGTTCCTAGAGCACCCACGAATTGTGAAAAACCGCGACTTTTGGATGTGGTTAAAAAATGCCTTTTAAATGCCTATTTTTATAGTTTAAACCCTAAATACAGTATGCCCCCAAAGTACTTTAATTTTGTTGCAAACTTAGCTAAATACATTAATACATTACCTAAAAAATTACCTTAATACATTACCTAAAAACAGAATGTAAAGGTAAACCCGTCCACTGTACAGTACTGTACTATGTCTCCTGCGGTGCTAGAATGTAAAATACCAATGTTACTGCTATACATACTGTAATTCATGCAAGCGCGTTTTCTTTGGTATGTGCTGTTGTTTTGTTTGTTATTAGCAGAGTAAATACATAATAATTTAATTTAATTAAAATACAGTAAAATGTACGGGTGCTCACCAATGATGAATGATATTGATGATGATGATGAAGTAGCTGTGCAGTACGATGCAGAGGATTTAAAACTCCTCAGGTGGCGCCTCTTCTTCAGGCGCTTCAGGAAGAGTCGTATCTTTGGATGGGACTTCTTCTGGTGGGTTTCGTGCTGGCTTTCCTTTATAGGTTTCAGGAACATTGTGATGGGAAGTTTCTACATCGTCTCCTGTAGCGAACTGCTGTTACAACATCCATGCTTTCTCCCGGATGATGTTACCCGTCCTGCAGTCAGTGATCCACAATGCCAGGCAGATTCCATCCTGACGATATTTTTATTCCTTACGGTCGTTACCTTTTTGGCACTATCACAAAAACGTACAGATACGGTACTCCAGATCGCTGCTTTGTTCTTCTTTATGCAGAGTGCGGTGCTTTCATTAATGCCATAGTGGCGCACAACTGCAGCATAACTTTTTAGTTCCCGGAGCAAATCCAGTAGTTCAACCTTCTCCTGGAGTGTTTAAACTTCTTCTGGCGCTTAGGCTCAGTGCCAGAAGCCTTAGAAGGTGCAGGTTGTTTTGTGACATCTTGTGTGTTTAAAAATAACAAAATGAATACAATAACAAAATGGAAAACATGAGGACACTCAGCTGGAGACGCATCACAGGGCAGCAATCAATCAGCAGCAAGGAGAAATGAATAACGCTCTCGGATTGGCTACTTTCACCATCCCAAACCGCGTTTCCCTCAACGGTTGCTTCCTGTTCTCTCTACAGCACAGTATTGCCAAGAAAAAGCCATAAAAATTGCGGAGGATATTTGTGCTTTCAGCTAACAATTAATAGTTAGGTTCTAAGGAAAAATCCGCGAACGACTGAGTCCGTGAACCCTGAACTGCAACTTTGCGGGGGTCTACTGTATACACATACATTGTGACAGATGTCCCCACTGGGATGCTGGGAGACGGGAAGGACCTGGAGAGGGACAGCATTTTCCCTGGAATGTGAGAGGGCAGCCTTCCTGGGTTGCATGGGGGCCACGGAGCCGGGACGCTCCCCACTGTGGGAGGACTTGGCCACCGCCAGGGGGTGCCTGGACAGCTCCAGAACAGTGGTCGATATCACTTCTGTCACAGCAGGAAGTGCTGTCAGAAGAGGAGCTGAATCGGCATGCAGCACTTCCGGCCACACCCGTTATGGTCTATAATGCCCTGCCAGCTTCTCAAAAACAGCTATCTAAAATAGCAATGGAGACATCCAATAGCATAGCACTACTGAAGGTCATTAAAAACTTAAAGCATGGCTAGAAGAGAGAGTCATGCATATAGTGTTACTCTATACATGTCATTTGTGGGTGGTTTGCTTCTTTGGGGTGAAATGATTGTACTACCTACTTCCATGAGGGTTAAATGCTTACGAGAATGCATGGAGCACTTGGGTGTGAAAAATCCAAAAGGCAAGCAGGAACAGCTCTCAGCTGGCCCAGCATGAATGCTGATATTGGCCAGTTGATAAGCTAATGTAGTACATTTCTGGAATATCACTATAAACAAACAAAGGGGTCCATGAAGATGATAAATGTGGAATCTCTGGAGAAGGATAGAACAGATCTGATTCATTTAAATAATAAAGTCTATCTGCTTGTCATTGATTATTTTTCTAATTACCCGGAAACCGTGCTCCTGCCCGCCATATTAGCCATCACCCTCATCATGCATATGAAGTGCATATTTGCCAGACATAGTATTCCGCAGATAGTGGTATCAGACAACGGACCTTAGTATAGAAATCTGAAATTTCAACAGTTTGTGTCATGCTCTAAGTTTTATTATGTAACTTCTAGTCCTCTGTATCCCCTATGAAAAGGAAAGACTGAAAAATGTTTCCAGATTATTAAGAGATTGCTGAAAAAAGAAGCACACAGTAGCATTGATCCTTAACTTGCTACCTTATAGATCAGCTCTACTTGAGAATGGGAAGTTTACTGTGGAACTCCTGATGGGGCGCACACTTCTACAAGACTGTCCAGACAGAAAACTGCTGCCTCCAAGAATAATACATATTGACCACACATTGAGACTTAAACAAAGATAAAGGGCCTTTTATGATCACACAGCTACACCCTTGAAACATGCCAAAAATGTCATGGTCCATACTGAAGGGTCACGAGTATGGCCAAAACAGGCTGCAGTGTTTGAATAGGTAGCTCTACAGTCATGCAAAGTTCTGACAGAGGAATATGATATCTATAGAAGAAACCAAAGGAGTCTTCTGAAGACAGAAGAGATATTCAGTTTGGTTGATGATCATGATCAAGATTTTAATGGGCTCTTGGACAAAAATGACACCAGAGCATGGAGCACTGCATCACCTGAAATCAGTGCAGTATCTGAGGCAGAACAGCCACTGTGTGCAGGTCCCAGCACACTAGAAACATACTGGATAGGGTTGATCTTAAAATAAACAAGTAGTGGACCTTATTAAAAGCAATGAACGGTTTAAAAATTAAAAAAAAAAAATATATATACATATATATATATATATATATATTGTGGAAATAATCTTCTTTGTAAATAAAAAGAAGCTTCACCAAAAGAAGTTTTGGGGACCAACCCCGTATATCAGGCATGTCAAACTCACTACCATTGGTGGGCCGCTTCGACTGCCATACGTACGTCAGCGGGCTGTACTGTAACAAATACTATTATACAAAATTACTGTAGCTTTCTTTCCAATACTGAAAACTTTAAAAAATGTAACACTTAAAGTTTAAAGTTTAAAGAAAAGCAATTTATTTCCATGCAGTCTCCATACAAAAGTATAGAATTAGAGTCTTAGCCTCTTAGCTAGGTCCTTATTATATTATATTCATTATATTATATTCATTGCTTATATAGGAGCCTTCCAGTGTGAGATTTATTTATTTTGTCCCGACACTTGGTATCTCTTGTTAGTAACCAGCTCGTCAATATCAGGCTTGAAATCTTGTGCAGCTGCAACTTTTATGAGGGATGAAAGGTGCTCGACGGTAAGTCTTGAGCGATGTGGGGTTTGGGTAGCTTTCATTAACGAAAACAATTGCTCACAAAGGTAAGTGCTTCCGAACATTGACAGTACTCTCGATGCCAACTTACGGATCTGCACATACGAGGGTGGCAGGTAAGCATACAAGCCTGGCACACCAACTTCGTTGTATTTTGCCTTCAGAATAGAATCTGTGTGCACTTCAATCAATTCCATTTGGATATTCTCAGGCGCATTCTCAACGCTGTAAGAGAACAGTGCAATGCACTGTTTGTGTGAACTGAAATCACGAAAATGCTCACTGAATTCATTGCTCAGTAATTCAAGTTGGAAAACAAATCCTCCAAAAATCAAATTTTACTTTATTAAGTTTACTTCAAAGTTTATATTGTAAAATAAGCCGATATGCAAAAAGCCACCTGACCTACAATAATTTTATAAACTCAAAATCACAAAAATATGTTAATAAACAACTCACCGACTTCTCGTGTACACTAACTGTTCGTTACAATACTAGCACAAAATTATATGAAACTAGAGCAAAAAAACATGAAAATATGCAGGCTATTACTACTCGTGATGATCAGTTCTGCCCAGTGGCCATTCTCAGCAGCCTAGTCAGTAGTGTAGCCTTAGCAGGGGCGGCTCTAGGCTCGTGGCGGTCCTGGGCAGAGAAAGAATCGGTGGCCCCTTCGCCTGGCAATGTCAATATGGTATCTTATGCACGGCGGATGGCCACATCTGTTGCGGACACTGCATAGCCGCCTCGTGCTCATGACACGCTTCTATATACGCATGTTCGTAACTTGAAAACCAAGTGGCGGCCCATGATATTCTCATTACGGCAAAACATTATAATACTACATATAACTTACTGCTCCGACTCTAGCGACATTTGTAAATACAGAGTACTAATTAACAAGAAACAGAATGTTTTTCGGCCACATTGCCGTCAGCTGTGTCGTTATTTTCTCTTTCTGTTTTATATTCAATATATATTGGCGTGGCGGCTCCTGGGATTTGGCAGCACTGTGCAGGTGCACAGTTTGCACATGCCTAAGGCCACCCCTGCTGCAGCCTAGCACTTCAGTTGTGACGCTGTGGCTCATTAACTTTGGACAAGGCTCGTGGATATACTAGCAGATGATGTTTCTGGTACCGTAATGCCATGGGAAAACGCGCTTTTGTCAGAAGGCAGAAGTAAGAAAAGTCAATAAGTAACACCGAAGATGCAGAATGATTCAATCACAAATGATAGTAATCATTTTGTACAAGTTCAGTGCTAACTAGGATCTGTTATGCGGGCCGTTTTTATACAGTAAATAAAATGAAGACAGGAAATGGTTGGCAGGATGTGACGTCAAAACAGAGAGACGGAAGTGACGTCATCTTAACAGAAAACTGGAAGTGATGTCATCAGAAATAGTTGGAAGTAACGTCATGTCTGGCGCCGTATGTGACGTCTCGGAGGCCATGTTGGAACCCAGAAGTGTAATGTTTTACTTCTCCTCGATTTTCCTGCTGAGAGATTGAGAGATTTGGGTAAATACCATGTGACAAACCCTTGTCTCGTGATATTTTCCTCTCCTTTAGGCTTTTTGACTGCCTTCTAAACGGTCGTGTGTGACAATATAATATATATATATATATATATATATATATATATATATATATATATATATATATATATATATATATACAGTATATATCCATCCATCCATCCATTTTCCAACCCGCTGAATCTGAACACAGGGTCACGGGGGTCTGCTGGAGCCAATCCCAGCCAACACAGGGCACAAGGCAGGAACCAATCCCGGGCAGGGTGCCAACCCACCGCAGTACAGTATATATATATATAAATATATATATATATATATATATATATATATATATATATATATATATATATATATATACAGTATATATATATATATATATATATGGAAGAGAAGGTCTGT
>NC_041395.2:184324248-184426748 GCF_900747795.2 Erpetoichthys calabaricus
AAATTATTAAACAGTAAAATCTTCTTCTGTAATTTGCTACCGTGGCAATTTGTGTGTCTGTCCAGGATTTTAAATCACCTGTAGCTCGCAAACCGTTTCACCTATTGACTTGAAATCTGGTACACATATAGTACGTCACGTCTACTATCCGCTTTATGGGTGATGATTGTATTACTCTTTTTATCTTTATTTTATTTTATTGTAGAATCAACTCCTATCTGCGCACACCAGGGCGGCCGTGGGCGGATGCGTATGGTGTATTCACTCCATGTTATCGTGCATTGCGCTGTCACTGGTATTTTGATAAAAGAATTTGAACAACATATAAGAAGCGTATAAAATTATTAAACAGTAAAACATTAACATTTAAGAAGTAAAGTTAGATTAAGTACTACTGCAGTGCCTTCGGGTATACCTCATTTTTTGTTTGACCATTACATGCTTAAATGTATACATTTTTTGGTGTACCTACCCGAGAACACGCGACATATAACCGAGCGTGGGAGAAGCATGGATTTTAAACACGCGTTGAGTTCATCTGCTGGTCTCCCTCGTGGAATAACTGGTAATGTTTGACTAAAATCTACAGCGAGTAAAACGACATTACCTCCTATTTTTTTTTTTTTACGATCTCTGAGATCTTGCTTTTTTCGGTTCAAGGCTTCATAAGCTCTTTTATGTTGTATGGTGTACTTATCCCAAACCATCATCTTTGAATGTTGCAAGACTTTCGCCTTGTATGTAGATCGGGGTAATTACATTCATTGCATTCCTAGTCTGAATCACAATCTGATTGTATGGGTGGTTACCTGGCACTGTAGGGTTGCCACCCGTCCTTTAAAATACGGAATCGTGCCGCATTTGAGAATGAAATTGCGCGTCCCGTTTTGAATCAATACGGGACGGGATTTGTCGCGTATTTTTTTTATCATTTTTTTTAAAGCAGCGTCTCATGCAAATCATCCCACACGC
The DNA here is from genome assembly GCF_900747795.2 of Erpetoichthys calabaricus. Classification (NCBI taxonomy): domain Eukaryota; kingdom Metazoa; phylum Chordata; class Cladistia; order Polypteriformes; family Polypteridae; genus Erpetoichthys; species Erpetoichthys calabaricus. The sequence continues at coordinate 184,325,221 of NC_041395.2, forward strand.
ATTTTATGAAGATGCCTCCTTTCCTACTTTTGATTGGGTAATACTTGATGTCATCGTTAGTTTGATTGGTCTTTTTAACTGTCCAGTGTGGAGGGCGGGTCTTTTAAGTAGAGTCTGCAAACTGTTGGCACTGAGATGTGGCGTCAGCGCCAGAGTTGAAGCCCCTAACGTTGCGGTCAGCAAGTCGGCTAACATCTGCCATGTGCCGTCTTTCAGTTGCGAGAAGCAGATCATAGAATGGTTGAAACTGTTGCCCCTAACGTTGCGCCACGGCGTGTGGTTCGTTTATACCTCGTGTCTTCTCATTAAACTTTTATCTCGCGAATATGTTATTGCAATCCGCAGCGGGAACGTTTCTATAAACTTAATTTAAACTTACGTTGTACACCGTGCTTTGTTTCCCTTATGAACATGCTTGTATGCTTCACTCGCTCCCTTCTCAATTGTTTAATTAATTTTTTGCTCTTCGCTGTTCGCGGCTCTTCCTTCATTTCCCCCTACTTCGTTCTTTTATCTCGCGAATAAGTTATTGCAATCCTTAACGGGAGCGTTTCAATAAACTGATTGAAAATAGTTTTGCATTTACCTTTTTAGTAAAAGGCGAGCTTTTAAGCCTGAGAAATCACCCCGTAAATGCACACGTTTAATTGCACATGTGTTAATATGTATGGTTACACAGTATTAAAAGACAGTGAACAACGTCAGTTACCTTTGTTCCCGCGTTTGATAAAAGGCGAGCTTTTAAGCCTGAGAAATCACCCCGTAAATGCACACGTTTAATTGCACATGTGTTAATATGTATGCTTACACAGTATTAAAAGACAGTCAAAAATTAACGTCATTTACCTTCGTTCCCGCGTTTGACTCGTGCTGTAAATCTCTTCCTTGTTTTTAGTTCACGTGATTACGTAGGAGGCGTGATGACGCGATACGTGACTCCGCCTCCTCCATTACAGTATATGGACAAAAAATATGTTCCAGTTATGACCATTACGCATAGAATTTCGAAATGAAACCTGCCTAACTTTTGTAAGTAAGCTGTAAGGAATGAGCCTGCCAAATTTCAGCCTTCCACCTACACGGGAAGTTCGAGAATTAGTGATGAGTGAGTCTGTCAGTCAGTCAGTCAATCAGTCAGTCAGTCAGTCAGTGAGTCAGTGAGTCAGTGAGGGCTTTGCCTTTTATTAATATGTATAGATACCTATGGCACACATTGGAGGACAAATATATGCAATGACCATTCTTTACCTGAAATGAAGTGACCACTGCATCCTGCCACTGGTTCTGAGGAGGAGCTTCCCCCTGGAATGCCCTCAGAAACAGGGCGATGGGCATTTTGCTGGAGAGCCAACTCTTCTGCAGGGGTTAGGTCTGGACCGCATGGACCTCCACCTGTTTTTTGCTTGTCTGCCTTCTTATTAGCTTTAAAATTAATGTTCTTTACATTATATATGATTCTTTATGTCAACAATTCTTTAAATAGTTATATACCAATATTTACCAGCTTGAAGTATATTCTTGTACTTCACTTTAACCTATTCCCGTGTTCTCTTTGTGCTCACGTTTGATCTGGAATTATGACATATTAAATAATAATTAATCTGACACATAAGAAATGAAACACTGCTTTCAGTAAGTACAGTGCACACGCGTTTAATTTGTCGGCCACTTTTTGCCAGCCGTCTTTTCTGGTTTGGGCTGCTTTTGCAGTGTTACCCTTTGTGCATATTAAATCTTGAAATTCTTCATGTCCTTCGAATAAAAGGTCTTGCTCTGCTTATGTGAAAAAAAAATGCGCCTGTTCTTTTGTCATTTTGTTACAACTTATCAAAGACTTGCTGATCATGTTTTCTAGACTCAATATATATGGGCTTTTCAATCAGCGCGGGCACACGCATTCATCTCGGATGATTAGATCCAGCTAGAGTAATCTACTACACGGCTGCGTTTGAAAAACCCACTTATCCAGGATGAGTTTCACTGGCATTAATTCATCCAAGATGAGGCATCTGATCTCGGATGATTTAAGCGACGTAGGAAAATACCCCCCCTGGTCATGTGGCTGCTTGTTTTGTGTCTCATTATTGTTTGGCTGCTAATTAAGGACAAAGAAACAACTAAGGGGTCTGAGTCACATCAGTTAAACGGTGGCAGATGGCCAGTTGAGGGAACTGGGGACATTTCAGAAATACAAGAAATTAGGAAAATCCTATGCAGAAATACCCAAGGCTGTTGTAACAGGGGTCCTTATAGAATGGACATGTTTGATGGATGGGAATTGGTAATTGCGCTCAGTCAAGACCCCAGTCACAAGTGTCCTTCCAATCTCCGATTTCTAGTCATACTAGAAGTCAAACATCACGCCCGGCCCCAGTATCAGGGTTCAGTTTCATCTCCCCGAAACACCAGAGTTCCGGTACCCAATTTTCTTGCCCTTTAATACAGGTCCCCAACCCCAGACATAACCTCAATCAGCCCGCAGGAGCTAACAATCCCACCACAGTAATGATACATTGCAATTGGGATATCCAGGAACTGAAAGATGTGGTGTCCGAACTACCCGACCCTAAGGGAGTCGGTGGGTTAAAATTTGTGGAACAGCTCCAGCAATTGGATGATATGTATAAGCCAAATGCTGCAGAATGGACACAGGGGCTGCAACGAAAACTAGGCACTACCTGGGCAATTGTTAATCATGGGACTTGTTAAAAACTGCAATTACAGGAAAATATAAAAAGGGAACAGACTGGTCCCTCATATCAGCTGCCAAGCAAAAGAAAGACGAGACAGTCAATGAGTGGGCACATCGAATACAAGACCTTATGGCTAATCATTCAGGCCTAGACAATGCTGGTGATCGAACTCGCGCTGCTGTTCCCCCTTTTGTTTCGGGACTAAGAAGTGACATTCAAAGCAAAGTTTGCACGTCCTGCATAGGCTGGGAAAGCACTGCATTCGAGGAAGTGAAACGCCATACAGAGCATGCCGAGAGACAATCTAAGCAAAAAGAATCTGATACACAGACTAAGCTGCTTGCAGCACAACTACAATATTACACAAGGGGAACGAGCAGGGGCAGAGGATTCCAAGGCCGTGGACGTGACAATTCCTTTGGAGGAAGAGGGTGTGGGAGGGGATGGGGGTTCCCGTCTTCCAACCCTAACAATCCCTTCGCTCAGATGCCCAACCCTTCGGAGCAAACACCAGCGTCATATACCTGCTACGGTTGCGGTGAGCTTGGACATTTCAGACGTGACTGCCCAAACAAACGCCCACCACCACCATCTCCTCTTCTCGAGCCTAACGACATTCCTTGGTCCTAGGAATTAGCAGGGACGCCCAGCCATTTCTTCCAGTTTCCTCTGCTTACCCGTCACACTGACACAGATCCTTTACTGACTTTGATAGTAAATGGCAAGGAAACTGTCTTCCTTGTGGACACGGGAGCCACACGCTCCACTTTGTCACTGTTGGAGGTCCCTGCCTCGAAAGACACTGTGAAGGTTCTCACTGCTTCAGGACAACCACACACTTTAGTAGTTTCAAAGCCTCTGCAAGTACAACTCAGCACCGACAGCTCTCCATTAACTCATCGCTTCCTGTTAAATCATCTGTGTCCTGTCAATCTACTAGGAAGAGACCTCATGACTAAACTGTCAGTCTCAATCTCACTGACAGAACAAGGATTTTACTGCTCCATTCCTAAGCTCCTGTGACAAATCTCCCCACACCCCAAACCCTCTTTTGCAGCCTGGACCCCAGATATCTCCCCACACACTTCTCCTTAAAGCCCTACACTCTTTTCCTTCATGTCTTTTTCCCCACTTGCAGGTCCCCAACACCCTACACTGTACTGGCCAGTTCTTCCCTGCCGAAGTAGACACACCTTGGTTAGAATCTTTTCTCTCTTCAGGTACTTGCCCAGAGACCCTTCACATTCCTTGCATTTTTATCTCATCCACCAAAGCTGCTGCTTCAGTTCACCTCACATATTCACAAAGCATTTTCTATTTAGGAGGTTCAATCTCCCATGTGTCCTTGGCCAATCTAACACCGTTCGTTGGGTCGAAATTGGGGACTGGGTTGAGCAATATCTAAATAGGACTGATTGGCTATACGTCACACCAGGCATTTTTGACACTTCCGAACATTTGATAACTAAGGTGTTAATCCAGATTGACCTGCTGGTAATTTGTTTCCTCTGTCACCCATCTCTTTCTCTATGCTCTCTACAAACTGACTTTTTCCCATGGCTTTCTTCATCCTGACACCCTATGGTCTGAGGGAAAGAACGATTTTGGCAGGATCGCAAATTGTGAACCTCTGGTGGTTTTTCTGAAGTAATCCTTCCGTCCTCGACGTGCGCAATATCCTCTTTCTCCCGAGGCCGAACTCGGAATTGGTTCTGTACATGCAGACCTCGTTAAAAGGGGGGCTATAATTCCTATCAAATACTCTCCTGTAAATTCTCTTATTCTGCCAGTAAAGAAAGCTGACAGTTCTTGGTGCTTTGTCCAAGACCTCAGACAAGTTAATTCTGCTATTTTTCCTAGGGCACCGATTGTCCCTAATCCTTCCACTATTCTCTCTACCATTCCTGCTACGGCTCGTTACTTCTCAGTAATTGACTTAGCAAATGCTTTCTTTTCTATTCCTGTACATCCTGATTCTCAGTTTTGGCTTGCTTTTACTTTTCAAAACCGCCGTTGGACATGGACCGTTATGCCACAAGGTTATACAGAGGCTCCTTGTGTATACGGCCAAGCGCTTGCTCAGAACCTGGAAGGCTTCTGGCCTAACAGGGGGAGTGCATTGATATAGTACGTTGACGATTTATTACTCTGTAGCAAAACAGAGAATGCATGCACACAAGATACAGAATTATTGCTCAAGTATCTTGCAGAAAATGGGCACAAGGTCTCTAAGACCAAACTGCAGTTAATTCAAACCACCGTCAAGTACCTAGGACATGATATCACTTGTGGTACCGGAGCTCTGTCCAAAGATCGCATCACCACTTTCCAAAACCTTCCAAGACTGGTCACACAACAACAGGTTAAGTCAGGATATTCTCTGTGGCCGCATTGCTTTTGATGGGAATGTTTTCTTGTTGTGGAGTTGTGCTGTGTGATTTCCCGAAGTGGTTTGTCCTCGATTTGTCGCTGGAACTTGGATCGCCACGGAAATTAGTGTTTCCTTGATTGCCGCTGAACCCGGTTTCGCCACGGACTTTTTCATGATCTGGAAACTAGCGCGTATAGAACTATGGTAAGATGAATTCCTAATTTAAAAGTAGTACCAGCTTGCGGCCTGAGAAGTTGTTTGATTGTAAATTTTCCTGAAAGAGCACAGCCGTTACAAAATCTAGCTAACACTGCCGACCTTCCTCTTTCTGGTCGCATACAGTGGAATGAGCAGGCTGAGAAGGCTCTATGTGATTTAAAAAGTGCACTACTTTCTGCGCCAGCTTTAGGACTCCCTGACTATTCTCGTCCTTTCACTCCGTTCGTGGACGAAAAGGGGGGATATATGAATGCAGTACTAACACAGCTCCATGGAGAAAAACAGAGGCCAATAGCCTATTTTTCGAAATAATTGGATCCAGTGGCTACGGGACTTCCAACCTGTCTCAGAGCAGTAGCAGCCACAACAGAAGCTGTGCTAGCCAGTACAGATATAGTGCTCATGAGCCCCCTAACAGTAAAGGTGCCTCACGCCGTACACTCCATTTCAGTACAAGCCAAAACATCGCATCTCACTACTGCTAGGGCAATACACTATCAAAATGTACTTTGTGCACTGTCAAACGTCACCATTGAAAGATGCTTAAATCCAGCCACTCTTCTTCCAACTGAAGAAGAAGGGGAGCCACACAATTGTCATGACGAAATAACTAAGGTCATAAAACCCAGACCAGACCAGCAGGAAACCCCCTTAAAAACAGGGGAGATTATTTATGTGGATGGATGTGACCACCTTCTGGAAGCAAACCGAATTTCTTCAAGTTTAAGCGCGCAAGCAGCTGAATTGATAGCTCTCACCCGAGCTTGTCAGTTGTCAGAAGGAAAAATCATAACAATCTATACCCGGGGTACTCAATAGGCGGACTCCGGTCCGCATCCGAACCCAAATACGGTTAAATCTGGACCGACGCCAAAACAAACATGCAAATGTAATCATAATCCAAATGAGTTCTCAATGAAGTGTGCAATTGTGATTCCGCGCGATATATCTTTGAGGTTTCTACTCGGTTTGGTTGCTTCATCTATGTCCAATCACACCAGTTGTAACAGTATCGTTCCCACTACTCCCCGCCTCCCCCCCCCCAATACTCGCTCGCTCGCTCGCTCATTCACTGCAGCCAGATTTATGTACCGGTCACGTGCTCTGGGTCAGGCCGGCGAACAGGCAGTCTCATCACTTGCAGGCAGTGCAAATTTCGATAACTGAATTTTTTTTTTGCTGACTGAAAGTGAAGATGGCTGGCTCAAGACAGTACATTGATAAGAAAAGAAAAGTTGATTTTGAAAACCGCGAATTTAAGAGTGAGTGGACAGAAAAATATGCGTTCGTGCTCCCCGTGGGAAGCAGAAAACCAATGTGTTTAATCTGCAACGAGACGGTAGCAATAATCAAAAGTGGTAATGTGAAACGCCATTATGAAACCAAGCATGCACATTTCGAACAAAATTACCCTCAGAACTCAGAGGTAAGGACCATAAAAATAAACCAGCTGAAATCATCATATGAAGCTACAAGCAGTGTAATAGTTAGATCAGCCACACAACAGGAGCGGGCAACAGAAGCCTCACTTAGAGTAGCATGGGTCCTGGGAAAAAACAAGAAACCCTTCTCTGATGCTGAAGTAGTCAAAGAGTGTATGAGTGAAGTGGTGACTGCTCTGTTTGAAGGGACTCAAAAGGATGAAATAATCCAGAAAATAAACCAAATACCCTGTTCTGATTCCACTGCTGCAAGACGAGCTGAAATACTCGCTGATGATTTGCTTGAACAACTTAGTTCTGCTATAAAAAAAGCCAAATTCATTTCATTGGCTGTGGATGAATCCACAGATATCACGGACAATGCACAACTCATGGTCTTTGTCAGATTTTTTGATGAAGAAAAGGGAGAATTTCATGAAGATGTTTTGGGTCTCACAAACCTCCATGGACACACAAGGGGGGATGATATCTATGAAGCAGTGACACAGATGCTTAGAGACAGAGCGATAGACCTGAAGCATGTTGTTTCCATTGCTACTGATGGCGCACCATGTATGATTGGGAAAGAGAGGGGATTAGTGTCACGCTTGAGAACTCACCACCCTGACCTCATGGCATACCACTGCATAATTCACCAGATGGTTTTGTGTGCCAGCCTTGGAGAAAGGTACTCAGAAGTCATGACAACAGTCATGAAACTAGTCAATTATCTGAGAGCATCCTCTGCTTTGCAACATCGTTTATTGCGCTCATTTCTAATAGAGGTGAATGCAACATTTGATGATTTGCTCCTTCACAACAATGTCCGGTGGCTTAGTAAAGGCAAGGTATTGGAGCGTTTTTGGGCACTGCGGAAAGAGCTGGAGACATTTCTGTTGGATCAGAAGAGTGCAAAAGCCAAACCGTTTGTGGATTTCATGAAGAATGACGAGAAAATGGAAATTGTTGCTTTTCTAACGGACATTACTTCCCATCTTAATGACCTTAATATGAAGCTCCAAGGCAAAAACAGCACAGTGTGTGACCTCATGTTAGCTGTCCGTGCTTTCCAGAGGAAGCTGGAGGTGTTCAAATGTGACTTACAGCAGGACCTGCTTCACTTCCCAAGACTTTTGGATCAGACTGCAGGAAAACATCACCATCACAATTATGCTGAATTCCTGGACAAGCTGATTACAAATTTCCAAACTCGCTTTGAAGATTTCCCTTTGGGAAAACAAGTCTTGCTGTGCATCGAAAATCCATTTCTTGTCAAAAATATTGCAGAATTCTCAAATGAAGCCACAAAAGTCTTCCAATGGGCCAGTGCTGCTTCTCTGCAAACAGAGTTAATTGAGCTACAAGAAAACCTAGCACTGCAGGAATCTCACTGTGACCTTGTCACCTTCTGGACAAAGATGGTTACTGCGGCAGGTGTTCCTCTCCTGCAGAAGATGGCCCTTCAAATTCTTACAATGTTTCCCTCAACGTACTGCTGTGAATCTGCCTTTTCCACTATGAACATGGTGAAAAAACACATACCGCAACACCCTCACCAATGAACATTTACATCAGTGCCTCCGCCTTGCCCTCACACCTTTTATGCCCAAGTTCAAACAACTGGTGGCACAAAGAAGGTGTCACCTTTCACACTAAAAGGCCTACCATGTCATTTTTTTGTGTATAGTTCTAAAGTTTGGGGATTGCCTTTTTTTGGAGTTCTCTATTTGGAATTTGACCGTCACTTTTCTGGACCTCAGACTGAATGGAAATTTAGTAAGTGGACCTTTCAAATTTATATTTGAGTAGCCCTGCTCTATACTGATTCCAGGTATGCTTTTGGAGTCTGCCATGATCATGGAGCATTATGGAAACTGAGGGGATTCAAGACCAGTACTGGCAAGCCCATCCAACATCAAAAATTAGTAGAATCCCTCCTAGAAACCATAACCAAACCATCTAAACTAGCAATAGTGAAATGTCAAGCACACACTAGGCAGCAGGATCCAGTTAGCAAAGGAAATGACCTGGCTGATCGCTTTGCTAAACAGGCTGCCTATAATAACACACCAGTCTCTTTATTCCAACAGAAAGATGACAAAGACCCTGATAATCAAATTATCTCTTTACAGAGTGCAGCCACGGACAGAGAAAAGAGAAAATGGTCCAAAGAAGGATCCCTCTCTGATGGGGTCTGGACCCATAAGCAAAATAACAAACCTTTTGTCCCAAAGGCTTCTTTCCCAGGTATGGCAAAAATCGCACATGGCCTGGACCATGCAGGAAAGGACGCAATGACTCAAGATGTCGAGCGACATTGGGAAGCTACAGGTTTTTCCACATATGCAGAGCAATTCTGCAGGCGATGTGCGCTATGTCAAAAATTTAATGTAGGAAAGGGTACCCCGGTAAGTCCCGCCGTCACACTTAACCCAATGGGTCCATTCGAACATCTCCAAATGGACTTCATTGAATTAACACCGTCTAAGGGCTACCGTTACTGCTTGGTAACTGTCGATGTGTTCTCCCGATGGGTGGAAGCTTTCCCTCCCAAACATGCAGATGCCAAAACTGTGGCAAAAGCCTTGATAAAAGAAATCATTCCAAGATGGGGAATACCACAGAAATTGCAGACTGATAACGGTACCCATTTTGTGAACTCTGTAATAAATGAATTGACCACTTGGCTCCAGATAAATGTACATCATTACTGCAAGTACCATCCTCAAAGTGGAGGTGCAATGGCACCCTAAAAACTAAATTGGCAAAAATCTGTGAGCAGACGAATTTAACCTGGCCTGACGCTTTACCCCTGGCCTTAATGGGATTGAGATGGAGGACACACCGGCAGTTGGGACTTTCGCTGTTTGAAATTCTGACTGGACGTCCCATGCCTGTTGGCATGGTTATTGGAAATGTTACCCTGCTTACTGTGGACAATGATCTTCTCTCTAGTCTTGCAGGTCTTCGAGCATCCCTGAAGGAAGTCCACCAGCAGGTTAACCAGGCTTGGCGAACCAGTCCTCCACCAAAGGAGTCACAGATTCCCCTGGTAACCTGGATTCTGGTCAAAGACACCTGAAGGAAGCACTGGCACCAACCTCGCTGGAGAGGACCGTTTCAAGTGCTGTTATCAACCCTTCATGCTGTTAAAGTAGAAGGATTCTCTGCCTGGATTCACATATTGCATTGCAAAAAATGGCACTCATAGCTCTGTTAGTCCTAATCTTTTCTATCCATCTGACTTTGGGACAACAACAACATAAGGACCTTACCACACTGACTTTCCAAGTAGAAGAGACTGCTTCATTTCAAGTTGACTTTTGCGCCATTGCTCCCTGTGAAGGTGGTCTAAAAAATATGTCTGTGTGACCTACACCTATTATGAATCTGACTTCAGTTTTTTGACTGGTGAATCTGAGTGTGGAAATTGGAATGAGGTTTTTGCAAATACAGAACAATATGACTGGGGTTATCAGCCCTGGAAGGCTCTACAATATGGACTTAAGACTCGTTTTTCTATAATTAAGGGTCATAATAATGACAAATGCTTGGAAAATATTTGTAATCCACTTGTAATAATGCTGAAAAATCCTTCTTTGCATGACTCGGGTATATACGTTTTAGGGGCTTACGTCTCCGGCATTGATACCCCTCTTGATGAATGGTTTATATCCACCTTCGGCTCTTGGGGCCAATGGTTTAAATCCATTTTTGTTTCTCTTGTAGTTGCTTTAACTATTATTCTTTTGATTGGCTGTTGTCTTATTCCGTTGATCCGTTATTTTATCCAGAAGTTTTTCACTGCCTCAGTAACTAAAGCTTATTTCCTCCACACAGAACGCATGCATCTTCTCTCCCAGCCCCAATCCTCTTCTCAGTCCACTCTCAATCAAGATTGTTTTATTTGAACTATTCTTTGTTCAAAAGGGAGGAATGTGGAATAATAAAAATTTGAATCAATATATTAATTAATAGTTGAACAAAGGATCTTGGGCTGAGGGACTTTTGACCTGGTTCAAAGGAGGGGAAGAAGATTTCGTGACTACGCCTTAGTGCAATGAATATTTTGTACTTAGACAAACAAGTCTAAATCACATTGGTGATCACTATCTGTGTGCATTTGGGTGGATGGAAAATATATTATGTAAACCAGCTGATGCTAAGAAAATGTATATGTATATGTATTTGCAAGTATAAGAGTTCTTTGTGTTAACCATATGAATGCATTAAGATTGTTAAGGTATGTGATGTGGGAAAGTTAAAGGTTATTAAGCATTAGAGCCTAGGTGTAGAAAATAGCTGCAAGATAAATAAAAGAAATAAACGAAGGGTGGGTCAGCTTTTGGGAAATCGCACTCTGTCTTAGTTAGAGAAAAAGAAGGGATGGTCAACTTTTGGGAAATCGTACCCGGTTAGAGAAAAAGAAGTTACTCCACCAGTAAGGAAGGGCTGCTTGTGAAGCTGCAAATAAGATAAGCTTTGTGTACGTGATTGAAAAAATATAAAAACCTGCTATGAAAAGAGGAAGGGCAGGCTATTGCTGGTGACTGTCAGTGACACTAGCTGACAGGGGCTGCAGTGATCTCTCTCTGCTCTCCAAGAATAAATAAATTGCTTTTTTACTCTATATCTGCTGTCTGCCTGCTGTTTGCCTTGAACCTTCGACCACAAGGGCATCCGCGTTGGCCTACAAGGAACCTTTACGATAAACAACACTAAAACGATAAGATTGAAGGTCCAAAAACCACCTAGTGACATGGAGATTAGACTCCCAGTGAAGGGACATCCACTGTAGAGCAGCATGATCTGTCACCAGTGTAAATTACCATCCCAATAGGTAGTACCTTAACTGCGTGATAGCCCACTTGATTGCCAAGGCTTCTTGCTCCACCACGGCATACCTGGTCTCCCGGTCCAGCAGTTTCCTGCTGAGGTACATAATGGGGTGTTCAGCACCATCGATGCATTGGCTCAGCATGGCCCCTAATCTTGTGTCCGATGCATCGGTCTGGAGTATGAAAGGAAAAGAAAAATCAGGAGATTTTAAAACAGGTGCTGATGTAAGGGCCAATTTTAAGTCACTGAATGCAGTATCAGCTTTATCATTCCATACCACTTTTAAGCGTGCTCGTTTCTTTGTCAAATTAGATAGGTGTGCAGCAATTTCCGAGAAACGAGGTACGAAACGGAGATAGTAGCCCGCTAAGCCTAGAAATGCTTGAACTTGCCTCTTACTCACCGGCCAGGGTCAATTTATGATGGCATCAATTTTGGAGTATTTCTTAGGATTAATGCGAAGTCCGGCTTGTGCTAATGTGGAGAACACAGTTTTGACCTGCAATACATGTTCCTCCCATGTGCCAGAATAAATGACTATGTCATCCAGATAGGCGGCACTAAATGAATTATGGGGCCGTAGCAGTGTATCTACCAGACGTTGGAAGGTTGCTGGTGCCCTGTGCAAGCCAAAAGGGAGAACAATGTATTGCCAATGTCCACTTGGAGTACTAAAAGTGTTTTTTTCTTTAGTGGAAGCCGTTAAAGGAATTTCCAATACCCTTTAGTCATATCAAGAGTAGTTAGGAATTGAGCCTTCCCAAGCTGATCAATTAGATCATCCACTTATGGCATTGGATACGCATCAAATTTTGTTTAAGTCGTCGGAAGTCATTGCAAAACCTTCACGACCCATCAGGCTTAGGAACTAAGACAATTGGACTAGACCAGGGGCTATAAATTTCTTCAATAATTCCAGCTAATTCCAGCTAATTCCAGCATTCGTCTAATTTCCAACTCTACTTCCACCTGTTTTGCCTCCGGGAGCCTATAGGGTCTTTCTCTGACAATTAACCCTGGGTCAGTAATGATGACATGTTCAATCAGTGCAGTCTGTCCAGGTAGCTTGTTCACTACTTCTGGTACAGACAGGATAGCCATCTCTAGGTCCTGTTTTTGTTCCGGGGTTAAATCAGGTCCAAAATTAAGGCGAGACTTTGATATGAAAAGGGAGCGAGGCTGGCCAAAGGACGGATCAATTTCCCTGTCCTTCCACGGCTTCAGCAAATTAATATGATACACTTGCTCACTCGGTCGACAATTTGGTTGTTTAACCAAATAATCTATGAGTCCTTTTCTTCCTTAATTTTGTAAGGGCCTTGCCAATGTGCCAATAATTTAGAATGGGAACTAGTAACGAGCACCATTACATGATCACCCGGGACAAATTCCCAGATGATGGTGTTTCTATGATAATACCGAGACTGCGCTGCTTGAGCCTTTTCCAAATTTTCGTTTAGTATTGGTCTAATTTTTTCCAATCTATCGCATAATTGTGTGATATATTCAAGTATATTTGAGGTAGGAAGGATCTGCCCTTCCCAACCTTCTTTTAACATGTCCAATAGCCCACGGGGTGGTCTTCCATATAATAATTCAAATGAAGAAAAACCTGTAGAGGCCTGTGGGACTTCCTGAAAGGCAAACAATACGAGAGGAAGTAACTGGTCCCAGTTTCTCCCATCCTCGTTAACTGCTTTTCGTAACATCTGTTTTAAAGTTTGATTAAATCGTTCCACCAACCCGTCTGTCTGGGGATGATAGACCGATGTTTTCAGATGTTTTATCTTAAGTAATTTAAGCCACTTCCCTGAACACCTCCGAAGTGAAGGGAGTCCCTTGATCTGTAAGAACCTCTTTGGGGATCCCTACACGCGCGAATATGCCTACTAATTCCCGTGTGATGTTTTTAGAAGTAGCTGAGCGCAGGGGAACAGCTTCTGGGAACTGAGTGGCATAGTCTACTAGAACTAAAATATATTTATGACCTCTCAATGAGGGTTCTAACGGTCCTACGAGGTCGATACTGACTCGTTCAAATGGTATATCAATAAGGGGAAGAGGGAAGTTGGCAATTGGGACAAGAAGCGCAAAATCGTCGGACCTCCTTGTTTATCCCTGGCCAATAGAATCGGAGCTTAAAACTCTCCAATGTTTTTTCAGAGCCTAAATGGGCTCCTAGAAGGTGAGCACGCGCTAGTTCACATACTTGTCGCCGATAAGTATGTGATACTAGGAGCAATGCCCTCACTTCACCCCCGTGTTCTGCCACGCGATACAAGAGTTTGTTTTGTATTACAAAGAAAGGCATCAGTGGCATGGGATCTAGCGATGTGTGACCCTCGGTAGATACTATTGCATTCCTTGAGAATTTTAAGGAATCATCGTTCCATTGTTCTCTTTTAAAGGAAGATGGGGTAATTAGAAATTGGGCTGATTTTGAATAGCGTCTCTGGTGACCTCAATGGGAGGGGCTTCTGCCACCACGTCCTCTACGTTAACGGTACTAGCTCCCGCAGAGGATGATGGGACATCAACTCCCTCATACTGAGTACCTACATGGGTCCTAGTGGCCGTTGTACACGGCGTGGAGACAGTCGGAGTAGAAGAACTCTCCACTATTAAGCCCAAATTCTTTTCAGGAGCAGTTGCATTTGTATTGCTGTTAATTTTTTTCCAATCTCTCCCCAATATGACTGGAAATGTAGGATCCGGTAGTACTGCCATGGTTAATTTGGTTGTGACGTGATCTACTGAGATCATTCAGTTAGCGGTCTTATAATATCGGATATCCCCATGAAAACACTTTAGGCTAGTTTTTATTCTAAGCCACTGTCACGGTAAAATGAATCAGGAAGCAACAATGGAAATGTTACTCCTGGAATCAAACATTGCTCTTACCTTCACGCCATTTATAATAACTGCACCTGTATAAGGAAGAGACAAAGGGTTAATCACAGTGGCACAGTACCTTTCTCCCTTAACCAGCAAGCAATCCATTGGTTCGTTGGTGCAGGTTGAGAACAGATGACCAACCTCCCCACACTTGAAACAGCAGGGGAGGCTGAAATGTTTTGTCCCTTTGACAGACGGCAGGTTCAAGAGCTCGTTGAGAGGGCTCAGGGGCTGCCCCACATGCCTGTTGGGTACGGCGAGAGGACTATTCCGATCACCCAGATTTGCAAGCTGCCCAGTGATGTTCAGTGACCTTGATCAAAGTGTCCATATTTTCAAAATTTTCTTTCTGGATTTGCTGGGCGATGTTTTCAGGGAGGGCATGAACAAAGGTCTCACACGCTAATAGCTTGGCCATCTTGCGGGAGTTGTTAATATTGGGCTGTAGCCTCGAACGCCTGTGTTCTTAAAGGTCATTCAGGATCAAACTGCCACTCCCTCCATTCTCTTGCCTGCTGTTCCGGAGAGATGTCATAGTCTATGTCCTGCTCCTCAGTTAAATCGTAGTAGGCTCTCTGCGCTATCCCCTTCAGGTAGGGGGCCAGTAGGTACGCCCATTCCGACCTCTGCTATGCATTCCGCTTAGCAGTTCACTCAAACACCAAAAAATAAGACTCTATATCATCTTCCTCAGTCAAGTAAGTTAACTGTGTCGGTAATGAATTTCGGTAATCCGTCCATACTGTGGCTGCAGCGCGAGCCTTGGATTTGGCTAACTGGGTCCAAGTTTCGCATATGCGAAACATGTCCAGTTACAGTGTCCTGATTGCACAATCAACAAAAGTATTATTATTTATTTATTTTATCTGTTTTCAATGCCAAATTATACCTGTCATCTGAGTAAAGAGAAATCTGCATTACTAACAATCCAAGGCCTATCTTTACTCACCAGTTAAGAGAGTGCTCTGTGATCTTCCTGGGTTCTAGCCCTGTATTAAAGTCCCAATATATATGTCCTTTAAAAGTATCCAATCAGCCATTGGCACACGTTTACTATTTCATATTAGATTTCATACTAGCTGATTAAAAGATTCTCTGTATCTTTCTGTCAGTGGTCTTGGAATTGTAACTTTTTAGGAGTAGGTTTACTTAGTAATAGATTATTGTAACCATCGTTTATCCAACAATATAATATTGTGGTCCAACATATGAAAACCACTATGTTAAACCACATGCTTTGAGGCAAGCTTTGAGTCACCAACAGTATGAGATGACATTCCATTGAATGAGAAATGAGAAGCTTTAATCCTAGCAGTAGGGCAGCCTATGAAAATGGAAAGCCTGTCAAAATCATGTTAATTCCAACTAGTGAAGCTAAAGTGAACCATCATTCTAAGGATGGCGAGCTATCTAAAAGACCAGTGTAAAGAGGAAGAACCCACTGGATCGGCACCAGCAGGAACCACATAGTGCTACAGTATGTTATCACTTTACCTTCTGCAAAAGTAAAAGTTCTGACTTTGAACCAATAGATGCTTCACAGACTTAACAGGGCTAAAACCACTAGCACCTTGCTATCCTTAATCAGATTAGTTGAACTTACCAGTGGCACAGTTGCCTCTTTCAAGACTTCCCATTTACCTCTTGAGCCCACACCCTGCACCAACACCAGCTAGATGTTTCTGCTCCGTCTGAGCAGTACACAAAGCTCTCACCCTTGCATAGTCAGTCGTTACAACGCTAATCAGCTTTGAGCACATCATATGATAACTCAGCAGGGTGAAATGTGGCTTTTCCTTTTCAAAATCAGCTTGCAAACATCCCTTGTTATACTCCACTTCTAGAGCCAGTTATTTGGCATTCCTACTTGAGAACTACTGTGCAACTTGCATTTTTTACACTTAAACTATAGTTGTTATGTAAAATTATTGCATTAACATTGCACTACCCTTGGTACTGGAATGGCAAAAATATATGAATCAACAGAACATGTGCCATTATGGGTGTGAAATGAAAACACTTCACTAGTGTTAAACTGACATTGGGACTGGGTCCAGCTATCTTTACATTTCATAAAACAAGCACCCTCCTTTCTAATATTTTTCTGGCAAGAATTCCTTAACAGCCTTCTCTGGACAAATGAGGCCCTGCCGTTTAGCTTTTCAGAGTTACATACCTTTGCTTTCTGCTCTGTTTTTAGCCTAAAACTAAAACAAAGAACAGCTCACTCTCATCATGTTACACACTTGGCATATAGCCCTGAATCCAGGAATCAATTTGCTTTTCTAACAAGCGCCACAAACTCTCTAAGTCTTTCTAAAATGCCCTTGCATGAGAACTAAGCTAATTACTCTTATGAGTCAATCCATTCTGGAATATTCCTTCTCAGGGTCAAACTGCTGCCCTCTTAAAAATGTGCCTAACTAAACAGATTTCTAATTGTAGGAACTAAAGTATCACCATCTCCCAAATCCATTCATTTGTTTTTTTAAAACACCTTCCAGTTACCTCTAAAAGGAAAAGGTATAAGAAAGTCACGTTTTTGGCTAAACTTTTGGGCAGGCTGGTGTATATCCTTGTTCAGTTAAGTACATGGTGTACCCTGGATATATCTGTAAAAAGGCTACACATCTTGATTTGACTTTCCAATATGGTTTCCACTAATTTCAATGATGTGAGTTCTGATGTGTCGTGGATAAAGGCATCAGCCAAATAAGCAAATGCAAATGGTTATTTAATTTAAGAGCTGCTGTGACTGTATGTTACACTTGTGAATGCTTGTGTTTCAGGCAGTATTCAGCATTTAAGTGGTATAACTTTACCGATTTCAATATTTTCAAATGTTTTTCTATGCCAGATCTTAAATTCTCACTTAATGTAACTTTCTAATTCTTAAAATATGATTGGTGATTGAAAATGAGCAATTTGATAATTGACCACAAGATGTCACTGCACACTGTATGATGCTTACTGAAGTAATTCCTTCCAAAGACTTGAGTTACTGTATAAGCCTCAAATCAAAAAGGTTTACAGAGTGCAGTGGCTTAAGGTTTTTGTTGCTGCCAGACTTTTCTTTAGGGTTTGATGAAAAGACAGGAGAGAGAAAAGGGTTTGGGGATTATACCCCATATAATAACAGGCAACAACAAAACAGTAGTCAAAAAAGATGGAGTCCTAAATAGACTAACTGAGTACGGAAGGTGCAGCCTTTTATAGCTGTTGTTGAGGAAGAGGTGGATCCGTGCGGGGAATGGCGGAAGTGAGGTCAGTAGGAGGGCATGATCTGGATAGAAGGGCTGAAGTTGGTGCTGGTTTACGGGGGTTTCCTTTCTTTGGATCTGTAGTAGAGGAAGAAGAGAGATTAGTCAACCGTCAAGCTGACATCTTACCCTCCATTAAGCCCTTTGACTGCCTCCCATGCACATGTGTGTGACAGGGTTATTGTAAAAGAACTGCTTGTCCTTTTAACAGTTGTATGGCAGGGTTATTGTAAAAGAACTGCTTGTCTTTTTAACAGTTGTGTGACAGGGTTATTGTAAAAGAACTGCTTGTCTTTTTAACAGTTCCATGTAGCCATCTCTGCAGAGGCCATAGCAAGGTTTTATGCTCTTTAAATGCATACTATTCTGTGTTTATATTTCATGGTTAATATTGTTCTCTAGAAAGTGGTCACTTATATCTGTAAATTAATTATTATGTAGAAAGAAACATAGAAGCAATGTTTAAATCCATTATCTTAGCA
Organism: Erpetoichthys calabaricus; assembly: GCF_900747795.2. Taxonomy (NCBI): domain Eukaryota; kingdom Metazoa; phylum Chordata; class Cladistia; order Polypteriformes; family Polypteridae; genus Erpetoichthys; species Erpetoichthys calabaricus. The sequence goes on from NC_041395.2 coordinate 184,343,401, forward strand.
CTCTTTTAGATGAACCATTACAGGATTAACACTAGAAGAGTGCAATGAAAAGTACACGGAATTCAAAGAAACATGGCACCTATGAGTGTGTGTCCAGACACAGCTCCAATGCCATTGTTATATATGTTGATTCCACCACCATCATAGGCCTGATCACCAAATATGATGAGATGGCTTACAAAGAAGATGTCTACCTGCTGACTGAATGGTGCCAGGACAACAGTCTCATGCTTAATGTTAATAAAATCAAGAAGCTGATCATAGATTTTAGGGTGAAAGAAGACCATATTTCCTTCTACATTTGAGGGGATACCGTCGAAATGATGAGTAGCTTTAAATTTCCTGGGATTATTCCAATAAACTAAAGTGGGCACAACACATTTCAGTACCAATGAAGGAGGGACACTAATACAGGTACTTTAGACATCTGAGGTCACCTTACCCTTCTCCATTTATTCTCATGAACTTCGACCAGTACAAAGGTGGAAAAATCCTCAAAGACTGCATCACATCCTGGTATGGCATCTGCTTGGCTCAGGGCTTGAAAGCACTGCATAGGGTGGTAAAGAGAGCACAGAATATAACCAGCACTCAGCTGCCTTTTGTTCAACTGTGACAGATTCCTCAGAAGGACTGCGCTCCTCTTGTTCCTGTCCCGCTCACTGATATTCCATTCGAACGAACAGGGGTCAAAATTGCAGGACCCCTGGAACCCTCTACACATGGTCCCATATATGTTGGTAATCATAGGCTTTGCAACACAATACCAAGAAGCAATTCCCTTGAGAACCACCAATTCCAAAAACATTGCACAGGAATTGGTAGGTGTCTTCATGAGCATCGGTATCCCAGAAGAATTCCTCATGGACCAAGGGACAACTTCACCTCATAAACATTCAGGGAAGTTGCCAGGTTACTCCACATTAAGAACTTAAAATCCTCTGCATACCATTCTCAGACTGATATTTTAGTAGAGAGGTTCAATCAAATACTCAAACAAATGCTTCAAAAGGTGGTCAGAAGGGATGGGAGGAACAGGGACCAGCTACTCCCCCTTATGCTTTTTGCTTACTTGGAGGTCCCACAAGCCTCTATGGGCTTCTCACCATTTGGATAATTGTATGGTCATCAACTTTCCCAGGTCGACTTTAAAAGAAAGTCAGCTGCCTCACTTTATTTGAGTCAGAATCGGGAGGCACTGGGAAACGCTCTCTTGGAGGAGGAAGGAGAATTATATATGGTGTTCTTTGCTGGTGTTCTTATGAAAAGGGTGATTTTCTCAAATAAAAACCTTTATTTGAACCTGGATTGGGTTGGGTAATACTGTTACTATGGTTTGGGGCTCAGTGGCACCCCCTTGTAGTTACAACATTTATGTATGTATGTTTGTATGTATGTACTGTATGTATGTATGTATATTCTCATAGATGACACACGATGGCTGGCATTCCAGCCTGGGTGGATGGTTCCTCATCAGGCCAGGAAGCCTTTATAAAGGAAGCAGTTGGGTGGATGAGTGTCACGACTTGGTTGGTTAGTGATATATTTCCTGGATGTGAGGACATTATAAGGGAAAGACAGAGGAAGACTGCCTCTTGGGGCCACGTGTTTCCACAGTACACTTGGTGGTGATATCCCTCTGGTATTACTTCATTTGGGCACCCACAGGGCAAAACTGGGTTTGGTGGGAAGTAGTGTTAGGGTCCTCTTGTGCCACTTTTGGTACTGGAGGCAGCCCCCCAGGGTCCACTGTCACAGAGAAGTTTTGCCTGACCTGGAAGTGATTCCAGTGGTCAGTCTTGTTGCACCTGAAGTACTCCTGGGTTCAGGTAGAAAAGCATCTGGAGAGCTGGAGTCAGGAGTTGATGGACAAGGCATGCTGAAAGAGAGTAGATGAGGAGAAAAATAAAAAAGGAATTGTGACAGGGACTGCGATTTTAGTGGGTCACAGAAGAACCTGTAAAAGGTATTTTGTTCAATAAAAATATCTTAACCTGAACCCATGACTCTCTGGTTTAGTTGTGTCTGGGTGTTTGTGGTGTATACTTTTTTTTGTACGTCTTTTATCAGTATTTTATTATTTTCATGTCATTGCTATGAGAAGACAAGCAAGTAAGATTATCATTTTATCATGTACATGTATTTTATGTACTATGTACATGACAATAAACTTGAACTACAACTTGAAAAAGTCTGAATTAGCATAAGTTGCCCTAATTTAGAGTGTTCATAAGAAATGTAATGATTTACCTCGTGAGGTAGAAGTATATAATAAAGAATAGTTGCATTACATATTTGAAAATTGAAAACACATTCTTTAATATAAATTTTTAAAATCTAAATATCATTTTTCATCCTCAGATAGAGGTCCATAGCAAGCTAGAACCTGGTAAAGGATCAAAAATCAAAAGTAACATCATATTTGTAAAAATTGACCTTGAAATTGTCTAAAACGATATCACTACATGCTAAAGACTGACATTTGACATTTATAACTCTCTGTGAGAGTTGTTAGGAGGCTGTTAGAGGGTTAGGACAAATGGTAAAGATTCAAAGATGAAAAATACTATCATATTCATGATCTTCAACTTCTAAACAAAATAAAGTGACACTATATCCATTTTTTCAGTTTTGTGAAAAGACCTCCATCATCCGTAAGTGGAAGAAGTTCGAAACCACCTTCCTAGAGCTGGCCGGCCATCTAAACTGAGCGATCAGGGGAGAAGGGCCTTAGTCAGGGAGGTGAACAAGAACCCGATGGTCACTCTTTCAGAGCTGCAGAGGTCCTCTGTGGAGAGAGGAGAACCTTCCAGAAGGACAACCATCTCTGCAGCAATCCACCAACCAGGCCTGTATGGTAGAGTGGCCAGACGGAAGCCACTCCTTAGTAAAAGGCACATGGCAGCCTGCCTGGAGTTTGCCAAAAGGCACCCGTAGGACTCTCAGACCATGAGAAACAAAATTCTCTTGTCTGATGAGACAAAGATTGAACTCTTTGGTGTGAATGCCAGACGTCACGTTTGGAGGAAACCAGGCACCGCTCATCACCAGGCCAATACCATCCCTACAGTGAAGCATGGTGGTGGCAGCATCATGCTGTGGGGATGTTTTTCAGCGGAAGGGACTGGGAGACTAGTCAGGATAAAGGGAAAGATGACTGCAGCAATGTACAGAGACATCCTGGATGAAAACCTGCTCCAGATTGCTCTTGACCTCAGACTGGGGCGACGGTTCATCTTTCAGCAGGACAACGACCCTAAGCACACAGCCAAGATATCAAAGGAGTGGCTTCAGGACAACTCTGTGACTATCCATGAGTGGCCCAGCCAGAGCCCAGACTTGAATCCGATTGAACATCTCTGGCGAGATCTTAAAATGGCTGTGCACCGGCACTTCCCATCCAACCTGATGGAGTTTGAGAGGTGCTGCAAAGAAGAATAGGCGAAACTGGCCAAGGATAGGTGTGCCAAGCTTGTGGCATCATATTCAAAAAGACTTGAGGCTGTAATTGCTGCCAAAGGTGCATCGACAAAGTATTGAGCAAAGGCTGTGAATACGTATGTACATGTGATTTCTCAGTTTTTTTATTTTTAATAAATTTGCAAAAACCTCAAGTAAACTTTCTTCACGTTGTCATTATGGGGTGTTGTGTGTAGAATTCTGAGGAAAAAAAAGAATTTAATCCATTTTGGAATAAGACTGTAACATAACAAAATGTGGAAAAAGTGATGCGCTGTGAATACTTTCCGGATGCACTGTATATTGTGCGTGCAAGAGACTAAATGGAAGGGAAGTAAGGCCAGGTGGATCAGAGGTGGATTCAAATTGTTCTATCATGGTGTGGATGGGAGGAGAAATGGGGTAGGAGTTATTCTGAAGGAACAGTATGTCAAGAGTGTTTTGGAGGTAAAAAGAGTGTCAGGCAGAGTATTGACTATGAAGCTGGAAATTGGAGGTGTAATGATGAATGTTGTTAGTGCATATGCACCGCAAGTTGGGTGTGCAATGGGTGAGAAAGAAGATTTTTGGAGTGAGTTGGATGAAGTGATGAACAGTGTACCCAAGGGACAGAAAGTGGTGATTGGAGCGGATTTCAATGGGCATGTTGGTGAAGGGAACAGAGGAGACGAGGAGGTGATGGGTAAGTATGGTGTCAAGGAGAGGAATGAAGAAAGTCAGAGGACAGTGGATTTTGGCAAAAGGATGGATGTGGCTGTGGTGAATACGTATTTTAAGAAGAGGGAGGAACATAGGGTTACATACAAGAGTGGAGGAAGATGCACACAGGTAGATTACATCCTATGCAGAAGAGTTGATCTGAAGGAGATTGAAGACTGCAAAGTGGTGGCAGGGGAAAGTGTAGTTAAGCAGCATAGGATGGTGGTCTGTAGAATGGCATTGGAGATCAAGAAGAGGAAGAGAGTGAGTGCAGAGCCAAGGATCAAATGGTGGAAGTTGAAAAAGAAAGACTGCAAGATTGAGTTTAAGGAGGAGGTGAGACAGGCACTGGGTGGCAGTGAAGAGTTAGCAGATGTAGTGAGGGTGACAGCAAGAAGGGTGCTTGGCGTGACATCTGGGAAGAGGAAGGAGGAAAAGGAAACCTGGTGGTGGAATGAGGAAATACAGGAGAGTATACAGAGGAAGAGGATGGCAAAGAAGAAGTGGGATAGTCAGAGAGATGCAAAAAGTAGACAAGAGTACAAGGACTGTGGTGGGTTGGCACCCTGCCCAGGATTGTTTCCTGCCTTGTGCCCTGTGTTGGCTGGGATTGGCTCCAGCAGACCCCCGTGACCCTGTGTTCGGATTCAGTGGGTTAGAAAATGGATGGATGGATGGAGTACAAGGAGATAAGGCGCAAGGTGAAGAGAGAGGTGGCGAAGGCTAAAGAAAAGGCGTATGATAAGTTGTATGAGAGGTTGGACACTAAGGAGGGAGAAAAGGACCTGTACTGATTGGCTAGACAGAGGGACCAAGCTGGGAAAGATGTGCAGCAGGTTAGGGTGATAAAGGATAAAGATGGAAACGTACTCACAAGTAAGGAGAGTGTGTTGAGCAGATGAAAAGAGTACTTTGAGAGGCTGATGAATAAAGAGAACGAGAAGAGAAGAGGTTGGATGATGTGGAGATAATGAATCAGGAAGTGCAACGGACTAGCAAGGAGGAAGTAAGGACAGCTATGAAGAGGATAAAAAATGGAAAGGCTTTTGGTCCAGATGACATACCTATGGAAGCATGGAGGTGTTTAGGAGAGATGGCAGTGGAGTTTTTAACCAGATTGTTTAATGGAATCTTGGAAAGTGAGAGGATGCCTAAGGAGTGGAGAAGAAGTGTACTGGTGCCGATATTTAAGAATAAGAAGGGGATGTGCAGGACTACAGTAACTACAGGGGAATAAAATTGATGAGCCACAGCATGAAGTTATGGGAAAGAGTAGTGGAAGCTTGGTTAAGAAGTGAGGTGATGATTAGTGAGCAGCAGTATGGTTTCATGCCAAGAAAGTGCACCACAGATGCAATGTTTGCTCTGAGGATGTTGATGGAGAAGTTTAGAGAAGGCCAGAAGGAGTTGCATTGCATCTTTGTGGACCTGGAGAAAGCATATGACAGGGTGCCTCGAGAGGAGCTGTGGCATTGTATGAGGAAATCGGGAGTGGCAGAGAAGTACGTAAGAGTTGTATAGGATATGTACGAGGAAAGTGTGACAGTGGTGAGGTCTGTGGTAGGAGTGACGGATGCATTCAAGTTGGAGGTGGGATTACATCAGGGATCGGGAATGGGTGGAGAAGAGTGTCAGAAGTAATTTGTGACAGATGGGTATCAGCAAGAGTGAAAGGGAAGGTCTACAGGATGGTAGTGAGACCAGCTATGTTATATGGGTTGGAGACGGTGGCACTGACCAGAAAGCAGGAGACAGAGCTGGAGGTGGCAGAGTTAAAGATGCTAAGATTTGCATTGGGTGTGACGAGGATGGATAGGATTAGAAATGAGTACATTAGAGGGTCAGCTCAAGTTGGACGGTTAGGAGACAAAGTCAGAGAGGCAAGATTGCATTGGTCTGGACATGTGCGGAGGAGAGATGCTGGGTATATTGGGAGAAGGATGTTAAGGATAGAGCTGCCAGGGAAGAGGAAAAGAGGAAGGCCTAAGCAAAGGTTTATGGATGTGGTGAGAGAGGACATGCAGGTGATGGGTGTAACAGAGCAAGATGCAGAGGACAGAAAGATATGGAAGAAGATGATCCACTGTGGCATCCCCTAACGGGATCAGCCAAAAAGAAGAAGAAGTAGAAGTGAAAAGAAGTACATTTGACCCTTTGTATCCAATTAGGGGGTGAATCCCTGGGGTTAGTTATGCACAATATCAAGTCCTTCTGATCATTGGTTTACTCTTTATCATAAAGGTATAATTTAATATGCAGAATATGGTTATAAATGGCCTAAAAATGAGGGTTTTGGGTGTAGAGTGTCAAAATTAGTGTGGAACCCCGAAAAGCTCAAGACCTTACATAACTAGACTTTTAAGACAAGTTGAATGATATATTATATGTGAGGGTTTTCTCATACTGGTGCAGGCTAGAGAAAGTGAAGATGTCCAAAGAGTGTCATCACAGTCAGCACACGAGGGAAGGACGGCAGAGTATTTACAGGAGCAGATGGTATGGCTCACACTTGACGCTGTCATCTCTCAGCCTAACTCACCTACTCACAAAGAAGTGGAAAAATCACCTGCTGCACAACAGGACATCATGCTGAGGAGTCCTTCATGCATCTCAGGTGACCACCCATTTTCTACAAAGGTGCAGGCAGGAGAAAGTGAAGATGTCCAAGGCGGCAGCGTGAATATGGTGGCGCCCGTGCAGGCTGCGGCTTACAGAGCTCCCAAGTCCGCAGTGTTTAGTGTTAATCTTTGTTCGTCTTTGTCAACTAGCATAAGTAAAAAAGTAGGTTTAAGTGATAGTAGTACGCAGACATACATTTACAAGCGGCAAATCCTGCTCGATTTCCGAAGAAACTGCGCTAAAATATCCAGTGAGGTAACAGAGACGCTCCGCAGCCTTTGCTTACTTCGGCAGCCTGAGAAGCTGAGCTGGCGAAAACGCAAGCGCAGCAATCGGAAGCAGAAATGAGGTAAACGCGGAGGAGTTAGCACAAGGCTAAAAACTAACCCAACCAGACTTGCGAAACCGTCTATTCTGCTTGCGAACGTCCTATCGCTGGACAACAAGCTGGATTATATAAAGCTGCAGCGGGCCAAGCAGTGGGAAATGATAGACTGTTGCATCTTTATTTTCACTGAGACATAGCTCCAGGAAAACATTGCAGACACAGCCATCCAGCTAGACGGACTGACCATCTTCCGAGCGGACAGAGACGCCTCTTTGTCCCGTAAGACCCGCGGAGGGGGACTGTGTGTTTATGTGAACAGAGAGTGGTGTATGAACGCTGCCTCAGTTGTGTGTCACTGCTCCCCACTGATAGAGGTTTTATCAGTAAGGTGTTGGCCTTTCTACCTGCCGAGGGAATACAGTTGTGTGCTGGTGGTTGCCGTCTACCTCCTGCCTAGCGCAAATTCTAACCAAGCGCTAGCGGAACTCTACGAGATCATCGGCTAATTGCAAACGACGCACCCCGAGGCATTTTTCATTATTGCTGGAGACTTCAATCATGCCAACTTGAAGTAATTTCTCCCAGAATTCTTCCAGAATGTGAACTTTGCTACTAGAGGGGGAAGCTGTCTGGACAATGTTTACACTAGCGCTCCTGATGCCTACAAGGCCCTACCCCACCCCCACCTAGGCTGTTCAGATCATATCAGCAATTTTATGGTCCCTGCATACAAGACCCTACTGAAGCACACTCAACCAGCCCACAAGAGCATCAGAGTGTGGCAGGATGGTGCTGTTTCAGCTCTCCAAGACTGCTTCGAATTGACAGACTGGGACATTTTCAGAGAGGCTGCTATGAATGGTGACTCCATCAATCTGGAGGAGTACACAGACTCTGTGACTGGCTACATCTCCAAATGCATAGAGGATGTTATTGTTACCAAGGATGTTACCACAAGAGCCAACCAAAAGCCCTGGATAACAAGAGAAGTGCACAAGCTGCTCAAGATCAGAAATGCAGCCTTCAGATCTGGAGACAAGGCCGTCCTCAGAATGACCAGAGCCAGCCTGTCTCGCACTATAAGGAGAGCTAAGTGGGCATACGTGCAGAGGATCAACAAACAATTCAGCAGCACCAGAGACACACGTCGTATGTGGCAGGGCGTTCAGACAATTACAAACTACAAGCCCAACCCACACAGCAGCAATGGTGATGCCTCCCTTCCAGATGAGCTGAACAACTTCTTCGCACGGCTTGAGGAGCAGAACAAAGAGCCTACGAGAAAAACAACACCTCCCTCCACTGACCAGGTACTCTGTCTCTCCATAACTGACGTGAAGAGGACTCTATAAAGAGTCAATCCACACAAGGCTGCAGGACCTGACAACATACCTGGTCGTGTGCTCAAAGAATGTGCCAGTCAACTGGCTGGTGTCCTCACAGACATCTTCAACATATCTCTGAGCCAGTCGTCAGTCCCAGCATGCTTCAAGTCGACCACGATCATACCAGTGCTTAAGAAGTCATCAGTGACATGCCTGAATGACTACCGACCAGTTGCACTCACGCCAATCATAATGAAGTGCTTCAAAAGGTTAGTCCTGTCATACATAAAGACAAATCTCCCTGCCTCCCTTGACCCACTTCAGTTTGCATACCGCTCAAACAGGTCAACTGAGGATGCCATATGCTCTGCCCTTCACCTCTCCCTGACACATCTGGATAAAAAAGACACATATGTCAGGATGCTATTCATAGACTTTAGCTCCGCCTTCAACACAATCATCCCTCAAAAGCTGGTTGTAAAACTGAGCAGGTTGGGCCTGAACACCACCCTCTGCAATTGGATCCTGGACTTCTTGACAGAGAGGCCCCATTCAGTTCAGATGGGCTGCAACACTTCCAGCATCATCACACTGAGCACTGGAGCACCATAGGGCTGCATGCTTAGTCCACTGCTGTTCACCCTGCTGACTCACGACTGCACAGCCACGCACAACACCAACCACATGATCAAGTTTGCGGATGATACAACGGTGCTGGGACTGATAAGCAGGGATGATGAAACAGCATACAGAGATAAGGTGGAATGTCTGTCTGCATGGTGTGAGGACAACAATCTATCTCTCAATGTCGACAAGATAAAAGAGATAATCGTGGACTTCAGAAAATCACATCCTGCCCACATACCACTCAGCATCAACGGTTTAGATGTGGAGACTGTTAGGAGTACCAAGTTCCTCGGTGTGCATATACGTGGAACTTACGTGGACACATAACACCTCATCACTAATCAAGAAAGCCCAGCAGAGACTACACTTCCTGAGGCGGCTGAAGTGAGCAAGTCTTCTCCCTTCCATCCTCACCATGTTCTACAGAGGAGGCACCATTGAGAGTGTTCTGACCAGCTGCATCACTGTCTGGTATGGCAACTGCAACATTTCCGACCGCAAGTGCCTGCAAAGGATAGTGAAAACAGCAGAGAACATTATTGGGGTGCCTCTCCCTTCACTACAGGACATATTTTATAAACACAGTGTCTGCAAGGCCTGCAGCATTGTGCAGGACCCCTTACACCACTCACATGGACTTTTCACACTTCTGCCATCCAAGAGAAGATACTGCAGCATCAAAGCCAGATCTGCCAGGCTGCAGGAGAGTTTTTACCCCCAAGCTGTTAGACTCCTTAACACCAGGCTGCCCCCTGGGACCTTACACATGGCCTCAGCCGCCTGTAAAAACAGAACTTTTATACATGCAAAGATGAGTGTGCCGGTAGAAAAGAACTGAAAATCTCATACTGACCTTTAAGTGTTTTGACACTCTTGTTATCCTTCTGCTGTGAAACATTCTGACCTGTCATTGTTTACACATGTCTTAAGCAACTATTATCATACACTGATAATTTCTGTATTATCGATATCTATTATTTATTATTTATTTATTATATTACATATCTTACACATCAATATTTTTGCTACTGCTTTGTCTTGTCTTTGTACAATGTCTTGTCTTGTTTGTGTTTTAATTTTAAATTTAAATTTAAATTTAAATTTTAATTCTATTTTTAATTTATTATTTGCATGTCATGTTGTTACACTGTGGACCATGAGCTTCGCAATTTCATCTATCTGTATACTTGTATATGGCTGAGATGACAATAAAGTTCACTTTGACTTTGACTTTACTGAGTCACGAGGTGCTGGACCAAAAAAAACTGAAGTTATTGCCAATCATCCATCCATCCATCCATCCATCCATTTTCCAACCCGCTGAATCCGAACACAGGGTCACGGGGGTCTGCTGGAGCCAAGCCAATCATTTATAAGTTATTTTTATAAACTCAATAATTTAATCATCCTTTGAGAACAGATTAATATAGAAATAAAATAGGAGGAGGAAGAGTAGGAGTTGGGAGCATGTGCTGATTACAGTATGTTGCCGCACCCACCACATGATGAACCACCCAGATTTAGATGCAAGTGTAGCCCTGCAAAGGGTGACACCTCAACTCCACACTGAACAGTATGAGGTTTTTTACAGTGGCTGGAGTGCCAATCCTGCCACCAACCCCCAAATTTTCCCTGCAAATTGGAGGTCCCGCTTGGAGGGCTGAATGCAGGTTAATGTCATACCCAGGACAAAGCAATTGAGAAAAATGTATTCATCACAGAAACAAAGAGATTAACTTACAAACAAAATCCCAAACTGGTAGAAAACCAAAAGAAAATTGGGAACAGGTGAGAAGTGATCATTGAGAACAACCCAAACTAGTCATTTGGCTCATTCAAGGCTAATGGGTTTGAGGTTTTGACTTTAAAATCCTTTGCAACAGTAAATTATAATGAATACCTCTTTCTTTGTGATAACTTAACTATTGTGTATTGATATAAACAATACAAACAAAATGTACATTTTATCTACATTCTAATGTTATTGTAACAAGTGTCAAGATGAGAAAGACTGACACCACATAAAAAGAGTAGTTCAGCATTTCCACAAATAGGCCAATTTGTTAGTTTCTCAATGCTGGCAGTTACTTAACCCTAGTGTGCCTAAGCCAACATCCCTGCTGTAAAGGGTAGCAAGCAACACTGCCCAATCAACAAATACAGGTACATATAAAGACACTAAGGCAAATCATATTTTGCCTCATTGTGTCCTTCTTCACACACACTTGTATATTCACAGTCATTCACACACTTGTAGATGCATGGTTGACTCCTTGTGATCTCCCTCCAACACGTGATTTCCCATGGGTCCATTCCTAGCACCACTCTCCAATGCTCTCCTACCTGCCTCGAACTGTGCAGTATTAAAAAATACATTCACACACAAGATGTCAAGCAAAAAAAGTCCCCATTTACTAATACAATCAATCCATAAATTATCCAACCTGCACAAACCTGTCAAGGCCGTTCTTAGGTTTTTGGGGGCCCTAGGCAAAGGTACCTGTCCGGGCCCTGTTGTTTCTATGAGTATGAATGTATGATAATTATTTTATCCATATAAATGCATAATAATTATTTTATCTGTATAAATACATCATAATTAGTGATTATAGCTTATCATTTTATGATTATATATTATATATATCAGATTTGAGAGGAACATGTCAAAGGAACCTATTGACTATACCTAACGTAGCATGTAAATCAAACCTTTAATGTAAAAACACCTTGCGTACTTTCATTTTTGCAAAGTCTTTGATTAAAGTCTGAATAATTGAGGGAGTCGACGACTTCATGCTCAACTGATATTAACGCAAGCTATTCAATCGATCTTGCATTATGCTTGTTCGCAGGTCACTCATAATCAGCTTGAGCTTTGAAAAGCTGCGTTCAGCAGACACAACAGTTACAGGAATTGTCAAAGCGATATGTAATGCAACAGAGACATTTGGGAAAGAATCTTACAAATTGTTCTCGTCTATGAATTGCAAACTTTTAAGAGCAGAAATAGTTTGTGGAACCAAATTTGCTAAATTGCACAATTCGCCCCATAAATTGTGAGCATCAACATTGGACCCTCTAATTTTATCAGTTAAGATATTGCTGAGAACATCACAACACTCTCTCAAATCAGTTTCACTCATGCTCGTAATGCATCCGACATTGTGCAGGAACCCAAAATTGAATAAGGAATGAATAATGTGTAAGTCGACGGAAACACAGTAAGTTATAATCATAGCAAAGCAGATGGATGGAGCGAACCACCCACAGTCATGCCGCTTTGTGGAATGGTTTTATCCTCTCAGCTTCCACTATTTATAGTATCTATTGCTCAGATGCCCTGGCCTGTCGTCACTGTTTCCTCTCTGCTCGTGTGTAACCATACTGATAGTTCCGTCACCAGAGAAAATTTGTACTTCTGAAATATGGACCTGTAAGTTGTATTTGGTTATGGCTAATAAAAAAGGACGGGCAGGGCCCTTTGGCAGTGGGGGCCCTAGGGGGTCGCTTACTTTGCCAATGCCAGAGAACGCCCTGAACCTGTTCAGTGATGAAAGACTGGAGCCTATTCCTTTAAGATCAGGCACAAGGCAGAAGCCAGCCCTGGATAGGGCTCCTGTAAACCACTGGGTTAATATTACTGCTTTTTTTTGTCAAACATTATTATTATTGTTATTTATTTATAGAAACAGTGAAATAAAAAAGAACTTTGCATAAAGAACAATGGATGAAGACTGTGCACTTCCATGGCTCACTATGAGATGGTAAAGAGACCACAAATGTGGCTAGCATTGTGCCTTACAACTCCAGAGTTGTGGGTTTGAATTCCAGACTATCCTCTAATTGTATAGGCTGTGTATCTTCTCCTAGTGTTTGTATTGGTTTTCTTTAGAAACACCAGTTTTTCTGCCACACTGAAAAGATGTGCAGATTAGGTTAATGAGTGGCACTGAATATACCCTGCGGGGTGTGCGATTTAATGTGCTTAGCAATGGAATGATACCTGTTCAGAATTAGTTTGTGTCTTGCATACAGTGCTATTGGGCGTCAGTTTCAGCTGACAGTACCCCTAAATTCAAAGAAACAGTTTTCATCTAGTAGAAATGAATCACAACTTAGAAGTACCTGCAGATGAACCATCATTAATTAGAAGTCTATGTGAAATAAAGGTAAATTTCACTTATATTGAAATTTTGCAAGAGAAAAGAGGTGTGTGAAATACACCATGGACAAAGAATTACTTCTGAAATTTAAATGACAATATACTTAGCTATTGAAAGGGATATACATTTGAATTTAAATGTGTACCTATAAGTTGTACCTATAACTGTTCACCAAGTTTGACTTTTCACCCTCAGCTCTGAATATTTTCACATAGCTTTCATATAGCCACTCTGAGTAAAGTGTAAATCGGGCAAATGCTGGAATTAGTCACATATCTTCCTTCACTATTGATATGAGCTTTGCTGAAAAAGTGAACATTTGTCCCTTCACTCCAAGCTTTCTACCTCAAGGTCCCCATCCACTTTTAATTCTTCAGATAATATGAAACTTATTTCCTTCACATCCTGCCCATTGACAACAATCACAATATTTTTGTACATTCTCATAATGGACTGGAAGTACTGCTGTGGCTTTCCTAGAGTCTTAATTCTTCCTATTTTGTCCAGGGTCCACAAGTAATCCCAATTCAGTCTTTTTGCCGATTACAATTTTTGCAAGCTGCAAAGCAATTTTTTCAAAACTGTCACCATATTTTAAAATTAAGGGGCCTATATTCATCTGAAGTGGTTGAAATCCTGACAACGATCTTCCACAGCTTTCATGTGTTCTCTAGTATTTCCATTTACTTTCCAATGTTTTTAATTTCCTTGGAGAAAACTTAAAAAGATGCATTTATGTTCTGCCACCATAGCAATAAAAGATTAAATCTATCATAGGTGTGAAAGAGGAGGTGCTAGCACATCATTTTAGAGTAGTGGGCACCTGATAATTATCAGTAATATTAAACAAATGATTAGAAAGCTACAGTGGCTGAAACACAGGGGTGAGGGATACAATCTATCTTTTTAAATAATTTGTTGTAAGAATGTATACCCTTGACAAAAGCAAATTGGTATGACAATGCAAAAGGAAAGTTGTGTTTTCAAAAATGGCTACGGGCCACATACATAGTTCTAATTTTTATTTCTATATAAATATTATTACTCATTCATCCATTACTGTACCTATTTAATTCATTTAAGGGTCCTGAAGTTAAGAGCCTATGTTGGGTGACAATGAAAAAGCGCAATGCAGGAATTAACCCTGGATATGCAGAGGTTCACAGCAAGCCGTAGAGTTTACCATCAGCATTTCACATAAGGCAGGAACCAGCCCTCAACAGGGTGCCAGTCCACTACAGGCCCCACTTATGCACATAATCATTGGGCAAGTTTACAGTAGCCAGATAACATAACCTGTACATCTTTGGAAATGTTGGAGAAAAATAACACAGATATGGGGTGACTATGCAGACTGAAACAAAGAAAATGGGGCTTCACACCCAGAAAGATGGGTTTGAGAGGCAGCAGCACTGCCCCACTGCCTTGCCTTGTCACGATTTGCCAATTATCATAAATATCATTTTTGTTGTTGTTATTATTTGTACTACCTCTTTCTACATTTATATTTTCTGTAAGATAAATTGGGTTGTATTTTTATAAAGCATTTTCAGGTGCATTCAATGTATTCAATATACTATTGTATATACAGTACATACCTCTTTTTCTTCTTCTTCTTCTTTAGGCTGCTCCCGTTAGGGATTTCCACAGCGAATCATCTCATTCGCTGTCTTCCTCCTCCACATCTTGCTCTGTCACACCCATCATCTGCATGTCCTCTCTCACCACATCCATAAACTATCTCTTAGGGCTTCCTCTTTTACTTTTGCCTGAAGCTCTATTCTTAGCATCCTTTTCCCAATATACCCAGCATCTCTCCTCTGTACATGTCCAAACCAACACAATCTCGCATCTCTGACTTTGTCTCTCAACCGTCCAACCTGAGCCAGCCCTCTGATGTACTCATTTCTAATCCTGTCCTTCCTCGTCACACCTAATACAAATCTTAGTATCTTTAACTCTGCCACCTCCAACTCTGTCTCCTGCTTTCTGGTCAGTGCCACCGTCTCTAACCCATATAACAAAGCTGGTCTCACTACCATCCTGTGGACCTTCCCTTTCACTCTTGCTGATACCCATCTGTCACAAATCACTCCTGACACTCTTCTCCACCCATTCCACCCTGCCTGTATTCTCTTTTTCACCTCTCTTCAGTGTTATAGGTTATAACACAGAATGTGTGACATCTGTAATTTAGCCTTAACTGTGGTGATTCAGTGTTATTTAAATACAAGAAGAACATCCTAAACAATAAAACAGATTAAAAAGAAAATTTGAGCTGAGCGATCCATAGAGCTATATTATTTTTGGCCTTGATTTAAGGTCATTGTCTTCAAAGTTGTATCCATGAGAGTGGTCATGTGCATTTCTTCTCTCTAAGCTTTCCACAGTGCATTCAAGTGGATGGAGACAATGGTCATTTAACCAAAATTTTGTATAATTTCTTGTACTGGCACTGGAGTGTGGAAATGGGTTGTATGATTGTCAGACATACAAGAAGAAATTTAACTTATTTCTATATGCAGGAATAAATAATAACCACTACCATTACTGTTACTGCTGCTGCCACAGTAGACTCTAAGATATCATAGACTACTCAGAAAAGGATGAACAACTATGCCTTGACTTTACTCTTCAAAAGGATTACAGAAAGAGGTTTACTTTAGATATAACCTGAATAGAGCAGACTTTTATTGATCTCTCTTCTCTGTTCTAAAATGGCCTTTCTATAGCTAAACTTTCTATTTCATAATGAGTGGCATTGTAGTTTACTTACCATACCACCCTATAAAGTTTTAATAATGAAATAATTAAAAAAATGAAATTGTACTGATATTTTGAATGATGTTTTGTGTTTTAACTGAATTATATTTGTAAATATATACAACATACTAAACCCACGCAAAGGAAAGTGTGTTTTACAAGAATAACTTGAATAAGGTATGTCAAAGATCAAATCTTTTACCCATGTTTTATAACTACATCCTGAAGCTTTAACATTTTATAGTAACTATAGAACAGTTTTAAGTGTACAAAGTGTTAACCCAGCTGTCCAGTTCCATAAGGTTTGGTGGCATAAAACAATTATAAAACAGATTCTTCATATTGGCATTTCTAAACATCCTTTTTAGGTAACTTCTTAAAAAACATTGATAACGATTTGCAGCACACTTTGATTTTAATATCTCTTGTTGACTATGGAACATACAGAATCTAAAGATCAAAATGATAAAATTCTCAGTCTAATTTAGGTTTCCAGGGGCTATCCTTGGGTCAGGACCTTCACTGACAAGACCCGAAGAGCTTAGCCCTAATAACCAGAAATTTACCAAAAATATATCAAAATGCCCTGCAGGATAAAGGGTGACCATAAACTTCTGTCTTGTATTCAAAAAGGGCAATGAAGAATCTTTATAAAGAAAGTTTTTATTAACCATACATACAACCAAGTTTGTATACGAGGCTGGTCTACTCTCACACCTTAAGATTAACACACAAAGATACATACACAAATGCAGAGATCCTATTTACACAACTATGTATGAGTGATGTTTGCCCCGCTACCAGTCGCATGGTAGTATACCACATAGAATTGCCCCACATATACACGCAGAGATCCCAGTCACACAAATATGTATGGGCGATGCCCTACTGCCAGTCGTTCTGTAATACTCCACGTAGGATCCCTTCCACATAAACATGTAAGAATGATGCCTCAAGCCAGTAACTTCTCACTACTCCACATAGGGATTCACTATTACCATCACTAATAAACATATAGAAGTCCTTGCAACACAGGAAGGCTCAACACCTTTTTGGTTATATGCCACTTACCAACCAACAGGGTCTTACTTTTGCCGCACTTGTTCTTCTATTGAGGTGCAATCTCTCAGTCTTGATAACTCAGTGGGTAGGAAAGCAGCAATATTCTCACACCAGGTGCCCTAATATTTACTTTATTACTTCAGTCATTCTAGATATGAAGATAAAGTATAGAAATGTGAAAGCAATGTGGTGTTTATTAAAGTATAATATTTCCAGTAGAGGAAAGTTGAATAGAAAATAAAATAGATAGCAAATGGCTATATATGTTCTTTGAAAAGCTTACTAAAAACAAGCAATCTCAAGAGTGGATATTGTCCTGGGCATCTTTTTTAATTTAGCAATTTCCGTAATGCATAAGTTTGCGTTGTCCTATGTCCAAACAAAATGGTCCCTCTTTCACTCTCTCTGTTTTTGATGTATCTTGGTCTCTGATGTTGGCTCCAATGTTGTTGCTCTTTCTCATTTCTTCTAAGGTCCTTCAGACAGGCCATTATTCATAGTGACATTATACACAATTGACTGGCTAGCTGTTCTTCTGATGGATGGCTCTGTTCAAATTCTTTGGTCATTTAAGTGCCTCCACATTGTATTCTGTTCCAGAGTTATAAACTGAACGAAACAGTTCTTGATCATGTCATATCTGCACTGTTTTCTGTATTCTCTACCATCAGGTTATAAACTTACCGATACAAATGCTTAAAAGTTAGAAATTACTGGTGCAATAAAGGAAAAATATATAGGAGAGAATACTTTCTATGTGAATTGCCCTCATACTTGAATTTCCTTATAGTTCATCCTGGTTCATTTGAGCAAAAATAAAACTTAATATAACCTGTAGTTTCAACATATTTACATTCTAATACATTAAAATCAAGAAAGGAGTAAAATGAGCAAAAAGATGCAGGCACAAAAAGAGTAAGGAATTATGTGCAATAAAAAGGCAACCTGAGAAAACAAGTCCCAAACCAAAAATCCAGAAGCCACAAAACAAAGCAAGAAATCATTCAAATAAACCAAATAAAATTCAAGAAATATAATACTGACAGAAAATTCCACTAAACTAAATGCACCATTGCTAGGTCTTGCTTCTGAATTCTGAAGTTGAAACAGAAAACGTAACAATTTTAAAAAGTACCTGGATGAAATACTGTGAGATCTTAGCTGTTAGCTAACCAAAAAACTTGATGGACTAAATAGTTTCCTCTTGTTAACTATTAGCCATTTTTCCAGACTCTTAACATGTAAGAAATATTGTCATCTTCTGTCAAGCACTTTATCCTTGATTCGATTTTCACAATGTGTTTCTCCAAAATCAGGATAGAAGGGACATTGAGTATATGCAGAAAACAGTTCTTCATTGGGGGACCAGTCCAATAGTTGGCACAACAACTCACTCACACAAGTGCCAGCTTAGACTGGCCAATTGGTTTATTGACTCAAACTATTGAGTCATCAAATCCAAAAGGACTAATTGTAAATGAAGCCATACATTTGTAGAAAAGGGATCATTAGCTAGGGATACTAAGCATACCAAGGTAATGCATACAGAGGGCTTTTTTGAATCTGCAATCTTGGACAGACAGGAAGTGTATTGTGCCAATTGTTAAACTGCCACATGGATAACATAATGCATTGGGCACCTCCAACCAGCCATGCATAGCAACAAAGTAGCAACCACCAAAGGAATGGAAAGGGTGCTAACAGCTCCTTAAATCAGTTACAGCTCTGTTACTTAACATTGAAGCATTGTTTGCAAAACATCTGATTGACTAACAGTTACTTTCCCACCTAAATACTGGTTCAGTCCAGCACCCTGTCAGAAGTAGCCTTGCCAACTTAGAATGGGAGTCTGCCCATGTCTTGGTGCAGATTGTCTTCAAAGTTTATTATTTTCAGCCAGATTATTTACTGCATATGATTTTTGAATTCACATGAGGGAAATTACAAGATTCATAGCCTTAGACACGCCCCCATATAAGATCTCTACTGACGCCAATGTGTGCCTGGCTTTGCAACTTTTTAACACTTACATAACACCAATCGCTCAAACTTGCATGTCAATGGGATGTAGGAGGAAACTATAAAGCCTGTGTGAATACTGTGAGAATGTACATACTGTAGTCCATATAGGTTGTGTCCAAAGCTGGGATATGAACCTAGAAAAGATTTTTGGAAAACAATAACTCCAATTAAAATAAATAGAAATTAAACATCTGGGGACAACAGATCTTTGCAATACAGAAAATCAAGACCTACTTGATGCATGTAACTTGGATGTTCACCTCGTAATCTTTAGCATTTTAAGACATCTGCGGACAGGAAGTGTAAAGTGCCACTTCACAATGTTTGCTCTGAAAATGTACTGTATGTACTGTACTTGTGATAGGAGGGGACACTTGTGACAGCACTCTGCATGCAGAAGAGTCACCAAGCAGGCCAAACATTAATGAAAATGTTGCTTTTATTAAAGAGAAAAAAACTTGAGGGAGAAATGATTGCAAAGAGAATACAAGTACAAATAAAAAAGTAAAATAATACAATGTACTGATCTTCTGCATCTAATTAACAGTTTATGGACCAGATAGGGAGGCTAACCTACTAGTCCACAACAGTAACACAACAAAATACTTCCATTGTCACCTCCCCTTTCTCTCATTTTCTCTGGATCCTATCCCCTTAATTTCTTGCTGTAATGCTGTTGGAAAATTGTGCTATTACAGTATGCTAAATATGACTTGTAATATTTAATTTGTGTGTTTTATTCCTGTATGTTATTATTTTAGAATTATTTAGATAATGACTCTTAACTTGTGGGCTCATGTGGGAAATATTCTATAACTGAAATAGCAGGCAGGTACTGTGACAGATAAGGGGCGCTGTCGACCCCTTGAACCCTCAGACAACATGTTGAGACACCAGGTAAAAGTCCAAAGATTAAATTTGTTATAATAATATTGTGAGCAAAGCACCTCCACTCCACAGTACTCAATAAATCAATAATCAATAATACACAATTCCTAATCCTCCACTCCCAGCAGCAGTGTTCCACACCCTCCCAACTTGGCTCACTGCTGGGATCTCCCACAGTCCTTTTATAGTCCCTGACCCGGAAGTCCTTCCGTCCTTCACTTCTGGGTCAGATGCACTCTTCTTTTTCTTCAGCCCAGAAGTACTTCATTTCTTCCATCCCCATGATGAGGTAGTACTTCTGGGCTATAATAAAAACTCTCATGCCTCCCTGCAACGTCCCCTGGCGGCCCCCATGTTATCTAGCAGGGCTGTGACGTTGAACTCCATTGACCATGATGCCCTGCGAGAATTCGGACCACCTCCATGTGGCAGGGAGGACTCCATCTGGTGGCGTGGGGGTATTGGCCGGGATAAACTGCCGGCCATATATCACAGTACAAATAACCTTTAGATTAGATCATTAATATTCATGAGGTACTTTTTCTAGAGTTTCAAATTTAGAACTAGATAAAAATTCAGGGGTGTATGCAAAATACACAGACAGGAATTCTGGGAAAATAAAATTATTAATAAGTACAAAGTTTATTAGAATATATATGTTTAAGCTTAGGGCGGCACGGTGGCGCAGTGGTAGCGCTGCTGCCTCGCAGTTAAGAGACCTGGGTTCGCTTCCCAGGTCCTCCCTGTGTAGAGTTTGCATGTTCTCCCCGTGTCTGCGTGGGTTTCCTCTGGGCGCTCCGGTTTCCTCCCACAGTCCAAAGACATGCAGGTTAGGTGGATTAGCGATTCTAAATTGGCCCTAGTGTGTGCTTGGTGTGTGGGTGTGTTTGTGTGTGTCCTATGGTGGGTTGGCACCCTGCCCGGGATTGGTTCCTGCCTTGTGCCCTGTGTTGGCTGGGATTGACTCCAGCAGACCCCCGTGACCCTGTGTTCAGATTCAGCGGGTTGGAAAATGGATGGATGAATGGATGTTTAAGCTTAGATAAAGTAACCAGCATGTGTATGTTTGTAAGAATATGTGAAATGGAGGTGTAAGAGCCATTTTTCTATTTCTATAAGATTCATAAATATTTTACTAGATGACAATGCATAATCTATGGGACGTTCCTATAACCCCCGTAAATAGAATTGTATTGGTATATTCTTGCCATTTCTAACAGCTTTGAGTAAACATATTCTTCAGTTAGTGACAGCCTTGCCATGAGTAAGGTGTGGAAGGCATAAGATTTTAAACCGTACCTGGGCACAAGCCTATGTACCAACTGGCCTATGGGCCTTTTGAGTATGTAAAGTAAATATGTAAGAAAACAGCACTTAATTAATGTGCTGTGCCATACGTTTAAAGCGCACAGAAGAAGAAACTAAGAATCTTTAAGTATATAAGAATTTAAGAATCTTTAAGTAGAGAAGAAGAAGGAAAGAACCTTTAAGTACAGGAATAACTAAAGTTTCTCAAGAAAAGCTAAGTTTAGAGAAGATACATTTTTCCCTTTTTTTTGCCTTTTATTCTACGTGTGTAACTATTTTTTCTTTTATTCTTGTGTGGGACTCTAAAATGAACATGTTTCAAAAATAACTTAATTAGCAATCAACCAGACCATGGGAACATATCAGTTATTCTAGTCTTTTGACTGATACAATAGCTGACTTAAGTCAGCCAGCATGACACTATAAATTCATATGATTTTAAAATAAGCAGGAGGAGGAGAGAAAGAAAAGCAACAGCCAAAGAGACAACAACTCAATCAGACTTTGCACCCTAAAGACCGGCCCTCCAGTCTCAAACATGACACCTGGTTTAGGAAAACAAAGAATATAACAAACAAAGTGACAGCCACCTGTTACGAAGCTTGCTGTGTGAACCTGATCTGAATAGTTCAGGTTGTATGTTTTCATATCTAACATTAATACCTGGTGTCACTTTAAAAAAACAGGTCAAGTTGGGGAGTATGCATTGGAACAGTGCTGCACCCACCACAACACAAAACAGCTTGGGATCCTGGTTGGCAACCCCCCAGGCAGATGCACGGTCCAGTCCTATCCCCTGGAAACGACCATCTATCTGTCATAACCAGGTGTTACATGGGTGCCCCCTTAGCCTGGTCCAGCCGCTTGGGTCCTCAACAATTATGATTCTGCAAGCCAGAATACCTTCTGGGAATCAAGCCACCTGACCGAAGTATTGTAACTGATACTCCCTCACAATGCAGGTAATGTGCATCATTTGGGACTCTGTGAGCAACTGCTTGTTCAACACAAATTCAAACTTGGTTGTTTGAATTTGTGTTGAACAAGCAGTTGCTCACAGAGTCCCAAATGATGTTTGAAGAGACACAATACTTGAGTCCATTCATCTCAAGTCCTGGATAGCGTCCATGTCTCGCAACCATATAGCAAAACAGGAAGCATCAGAAGACTTGGACCTTTATCCTTTTGCAAAGATATCAGGAGCGTCATACACCCCTTTCCAGCAACCCCTTGACTGCCCATGCTCTCCAAATCAGTCTACTGACTTCACAGAAAGAGTCACCAGAGACATGGATGTCAATGCAGACGAGGTCAACATTCTCTCCACAGAAAGACACACTGCTGATGGCTGTGCCCAAGAGGTTATTAAAGGCCTGAATCTTGGTTTTTATCCATGGCACTCACAGGCCCAGACACTCAGACTCCTCGCACAGTCTCTTGAGAGCCCCGATCAGAGCCTTCATTGAATCTGTGAAGATCACAGCATCGTCAGCAAAGTCAAAAACAGTGAATCTTTCTTCACCAACAGATGCCCCACAGCCACTGGACTCCACAACCTTGCCCAACACCCAGTCCATGCAAGCATTGAACAGAGTAGGAGCAAGAACACACCCATGACGAACCCCAGAATCAACTGGGAAAAATGCGGAGGTTCTACCTCCACTCTGCACAGCAGTCACAGTACCAGTGTACAGGCCGACCATGATATCCAGCAACTTTGGGGGGATCCTGAAAGCTGAATCAAACGCTTTATGAAAATTGACAAAGGCTGCAAAGAAACTCTGCCAATATTCATATTTGCACTCCATGAGAACCCTCAGTGCCAGGATGCGGTTGATGGTAGACTTCATAGGTGTAAAACCAGACTGCTCTGGTCGCTGGTAGGTGAGCAAGTGATCATGGATCCTATTGAGGGTGACCCTAGCAAGGACCTTACCTGGTACTGAGAGCAATGTTATTCCCCTGTAGTTGCGGCAATCCTGGCGGGTGATGTAATGGTCCTTATGGATGACACTGCAATTGTGACCCGCTGGGCTGGCTACTTTGAGCAGCTGAGTAAAGCTGATCCTTCAGCTAGGACATTGGACATCTCTGGGTCCACGGTTCTTGAGGCTGATCTTCCAATTAGCTGTGAACCACCCAGTCTCACTGAGATTGCAAAGGTGGTGAACCAGCTGAGGGTAGGGAAGGCTGCAGGGATCTGTGGTATCCAGGGTGAACTTCTCCAGGCTGGTGGTAAGGCTGTCCTCTTGGCATTGCAAGCAATCTTTGCTTCCATTTGGAAGACGGGCATCATCCCAGCTGACTGGAAAACTTCACTCCCTATCTGGAAAGGGAAGGGTGATCCCCTGGAAGCCTAAGTACTAATTGAAAAAGTTTGAGTATTGCTTTACTGATATTTAGCAATGACCAATGATTGTTAATCAATAATTGTTTAATGAAACAAACTGTGTCCATTTAGGTTATGTACTCTAAGGAGTAGCGATTAGCCCTTGGCTTCTGTTAGATTGTGTAGCCCTTTCAAAAGTAGCTATCAGGACACAAAAACCCGACAGGAGTAGCCATTCCTGGGTTTTGCTAGGGTATTCTGAAGTCTAGCCCTTTCAGGGAAAGCAGTCTGAAGATGGATTGACACAAAAGTGAATCCCAGCAGGGATGCCTTGTGAGCAGAGTGGCTTCTAGCCCTTGGTAAGGTATGAAAGTTAAGGTAGCTAGCCTTGGTGAGTTTTGAGATACTCTTGTTTTGGATTTGAGCTAATCTGTGCTGAGTGAATGTTGAATAGATGAGTTTTGCAGGGTGTATGTGAATCAAGGCTAACAGTTTAGCCATTTCCAGTATTAACTTGTCTACAAATATAAAAAGGACCTCAAAGGTTAAAGTTACTTTCGTGGACACTTTTATACCACAAACACTTGCTTATGCCAGTTATGTATTTATCCCTTTTGACTAGACACTAAGTTTTTTTCTGGCCATGAGTTGGATTTAAACCCCATCCTTTCAGTTAGTTCAGGCCTTTCGCTCTAGTTATTCCTGGTGTTTCTGCAACACTTGAACTTCAATTACCCATAAAGGATCAGGCTTCCAAGCCATTCTTCCTGTCCTTGCAATGTTACAGGACTTGCAGAGTCTCAGATGTTCTGCTCTAGGGCCATGTGCCCTCTAGTGGCCAAGAAGTTGACCTTTGTCTTTTTCTGATCAAAGGGCTAGACATTCTTTCTCATTGCTGGGTTGTAAAAGCAAGCCAACCCCACACATTCAATTCCCCATACCACATCCTGGGTGTTTCCATCCAGGTAATTTATATCTCAATGAACCAGTGTCTCTGCCTTGTGGGTGTGCTACAGGTGTTCAAAACGTATTTATTTACAGATTTATAGGTTACTAGGACTATGAAATTGTCATTAGGTTTAACTAGAAGCTAGTGGAGAAACTCACATGTTAGTTCTAGTAATGCTGCTTGTGGCAGCATTTATTGTGGTTGTAATGCTCTGTCATAGAAGTTTACCTTTCCATTTACTGAGCAGACATTTTGATAGCAATTACTCCATCCACGCTTCTGTCTGGCTTGTAATGCGTTCATATTACCACATTCACAGTACTGCCTTAGTGCAGATGAAATGAATACTGTATATTTGAAGTTAAGTAAAGTCATTATTAATTAAGCAGTATTTTATTGATTTATGTCAAAAGCATCCATGGATATAATTCTACTGTATATTAACCTTATCTTCTTCCACTGGGGAAAAAATGGCTGTTTTCAAATAAAATGACAATGTTTTTCCTCTTCAAAGAACTTAAAAAACATAGTCAAATGTGAATCGGTTATTACATACTTCGCCCAAGTGACCAGCAACATAATGCATGACTGTAAACAAAATTACTTTCTGTACCTAAACATAACAATGGTAAAATTTAATAACCACAATATCAGTTTAAAATACTGAGTTCATAACAATATGGAATTGGAAAAATGCACAGGACACAAGACATGCAGCGCACAATATCCAAGCTTAGGATTCTAATACAAAGAACTGCTTTGTTTTCTTAGTTTAGATAATGAAAGAATAATTGACAAGTTTAGAAATCTCTTGCTTGTTTTTCAACTTTACTTATTTGAAATTTTATTGATTTTAAAGTGAATTTTCATTTTTTTGCAATTTGACCTAAGCCTGTTTTTGACCATTTTATGAGATTCTCCCTGTTATTGATCTTTACCTCCTAGTCCAAAAAACACTCAGTCTTTGCCAAGTGAAGATGAACCCTTATTATGCTCATAACACATTTTCACTGCATAACATCTTGCAAAGATTGGGATGATGACAGACCATAGCTGAAGATATGTACAAGGTACAAAGAGTTCAGTCATTAAAAATACTCACTCATTTATTCATTTCTGAAAACTTCTTTTTCACTTTCAATTTGCAAGAGGCTAGAATTAACTTCAGCAGCATCAGTAATTCTGGAAATAACACTACCATATTATGGGGCATGCTCACTTATTTGAAGTAAATTTAGAAGTGCCAAATAAACTAAATTGCATGTTTTGTAATGTGGGCGGAAACCAGATTATCTGAAGAAAAGCCCCCAAGGGTATGGGGACAATGTGCAATAAACAGTGACAGGGATGACCAGTATTTGATCAAGACATGGCAGCTGTGAGACTAACCAATACCCCAACATGCCAGGCAAATGCCATTTATAATCAGTTAATTTTTTATTTAGTTTATTTTACATTTTAAAGTTCAGACTACTAGATGCATTAATAAATATAAATTAAACACGTACATCTTAGAGCATAATCTGTTACAAATATCAAAGCTTCTATAGACATCCATTTAATTTGATTCTTATTGCATATAATACTAAAAATGTAGGTAAATGACAAAATATAAATATTTTAAACTAAGGGCAAAGCTCCAGTTTACACAAGTGAAAATAAACCTCTGTGTCCCAGGAAAAGGCAAGTCAACCTCCTGAAATTTTTTAAAGTGAACGGCAATTGGCAAGAATGTTGTGTAGATATAAAATCTGTTGCCATAAATAGCAAACACTAACTTTATGTTAAATTTATTATTTTTATATTTAGAAAATATTTTCCCCAAATTAGCAAGCCCAGCACAAATCACTTTCTAAAATTTTCTGCAGGGGTCTTTACATATAATGAAGTATGTAAAGTTAAGGCAAGTTTTTACGTTATAATCAGTAATTAAAAAATGATAGTGTGATGTAAACTTGGAAGCTGCATAAGTGTATATTTTGCCCAAATGTATGAATATTTTTCTTCACAATGGACATTTAAATGTATATGAAATAAGCTATACACATATTTAGAACATATTTTGAAAGTTGTTAGATGACAAGGGGAATATCAGGCTGAATATCCTGGTCCTATAATAAGGTTTATGTTCCTACAATAAGAACATTCTCAGACCTCTTTAATGCAATTCTGGATACTCAGAGAATGTAGTTCAATCTGGATGAATCTTTTTCAAGTTCATCACAGGGCCTGCTCATGCACTCGCCCACAGTCACACAGAGCAAATTGAGAGTAGCCAAACAATGAAATTAGCAAACCTGTTTTTTAGAAAAACTGGACTACCTGGAGAAACATCCAAGCACCACTGGAAGAATGAGAACATTTCACACAGACAACAACCAGATGCAGGATTTGAACCTAGAAAGCTAAAACCATAAAGCAGCAGCACCAAGCACTGCACCACTTCTCATAATAGCTTTGGCTAATTTAATGAATTAAACACTCTAATGTTGGGCCTTATAGAAATACTGGTGAATCTAAAATGGTCTCCACATGTATGAAGATGACCTGCAATGCACTGATGTCCTGTCCAAGGCTTGTGCCATTGTGTTAAGGAAGATACCATATACAGAATTTTACTGTGATTTGTTCATGTGATGGAAATTTGTTTAAGTTAGGTTTCAAACAAATTTTATAATGTTTTTCTTTACACAGACAACTATAGACACAAGCAATAGTGTTATAAAGTAGTCTAGTAGACAAGCAGGAGTCTGGGAACCTTCAAAACTCAAACTTCGATGTCATTAAGGAAAAACTAGGTGATTAGGAACAACTGAGCTTGGTGGGTCTGAATATCCTGTTTTAGTATAAATTGTTCTAATGATGATAGCCATCTTGACTCTTGAAGTAAAATGATTAATTTAAGTTCAAGTTCATATACATGTAAACTGTAAAATGAAATAATTTGGCAATGGGGTGATGTGGCAGGTATATCATATATTCAGTGTTCTGAATTTGAATCCCAGTTTTTTTCCACATAAAGTTTGAATGTTATCCCTATGTCTGGGCTTACCCTTTGAATGTAACAATTTTTCTCCCACATGTTTTTCAACAGAGGTGTCAAACTCAGTTCCTGGGGGGCTGTAGTGAACTATCTACACTTTTCATTCTAGCCACCTTCCTCTTTAGTATCCTATTACTAATGCTAATGGCACATCCTGTCTTGCCTTGATTTTAGCTGCCTTGAAGTTATTTTTGTTCTTTAAAAAGCAGCCAAAGCAATTATGAGATTAAAAGATAACAAGGCTAACTTAGATCTTATTTGTACTTGTGTTTTTCATATCTACTGCAATAAATTATTTGAAAAAGGTAAGGTTTGTGAAATAATCGACTTACTGTGGTTCACAAAGCATTTGGATGGTGATCTCAGAAAAAATAAAAAAAGTTCCGGAAATGAGAACGCTAACAAGCCATTTCATTACCAGCTTAATAGGAGTTTGGTTGGAGTGAAAACAATGTTTGAGACCCCCGAGTTGCGTCTCTTTATTGTTTCGTGTCCAGTTAAGGAAAATTAGGGAAGTCAATTGTAACTATGACAAAACAAGACTTTAAACTAGGAGTCTGGTGGTTACTAATGGCGGTTACTAATTGTGAAAATGGCTTCAATGAAAACCTGCAGCCACTGTGCCCAGGACCTGTGTTTGACACAAGTGCTCTACAGCAGAGGTTCTCAGTGTCGGTCCTCGGGGCCCACTGTGGCTGCAGGTTTTTGTTCCAACCAGCTTCTATTTTTAATTGGACTCCTGGGCTAATTAAGTGAACTGTTATTTGTCAAATTCTGTGTTTTGGGAAAAATGTAGAAATTAGAAAACTAAGTTTTGTATATTAAAATGTACCAAACAGTTATATTGGAATAATGTATTTTGTTTTCTTTTTAACAATATTTACATCTTGATTTTCATTCTGTTTTTTGCAGAGTGTTCTAATTGTTTAATTAATTCATTATTTTCTAATTAGTGGGTCTAACGCTGAAGTAGTTGCAGCCTTTGATTATTCATTGTTGTTTACCTGGCTGTCTGCTGCTCTGCTGGTTGTCATTATTAAGATACAATGAAGGGAGCAAACTGCACAGAGAAGGGGCAAAATATAATGAAATCATATAATGCTATAATTAAATCTATAGCAAAAATGGAAATATTCCTAAATATCTTATTAATGAAAAAATCATGCTGTGGTGCTTTCTTAATGTAGAATAAGATAAGAGAAAAAAACAGCTAATTAAATGAGATCAGTGTTGTCTGGTGTTGTCACTGATTATGAATCTGGTTGGAACAAAAACCTTAAGCCACAGTGGGCCCCCAGGACCGACTTTGAGAATCCCTGCTCTACAGCATGCTGGTTAGTCTGACTGGCAATTCCAAGTCAGCCCTGTGTGGTGTTGTGTCCACAGCTATTTTAAACCATATGTCTACTGCTGCTTGGAATAGGCAGCAAATAGCTTATATGTTCTCCCCATGTTTTCCTTCCACATTTCCAAGGAGATTCAAGTTTGGTTAAGTGGAAAGTTCAAATTGATCCATATATGAGTGTGGGTGTGCACATGAGTGATTCTTGTGACAAACTGGCACCTTGTTCAGTGCTGTTTCCTGATCTAGCCAACGGTGACACAAAATTGTTTCAGGCAGACTTGAGAGTTAAATGTGATGAGACTTCCATTAGGAGTGTTTGTGCATTGAGGATCCCTCTGGAAGTATTCTGTAATTGCAATAAACCTGCTTACTCCATTCATGCTAATTAGCTAGTGTAATTAAACCCAAGTTCCAACAATCTGAAACTCAGAAATTCACACAACAGGTCAAGAAGAAATTATCAATACATGTTTAGCTAATTTGTTCATCTCTTAACCAGCTTGATTATGGTAATGAGCAGAGCTGGGACCACTGACTATCTACATAGCATTAAGTTCAAGGCTCAATGCGCTAATCGACCAATAGAGTCTGTTTAAGGCTAAAAACTGTTCTGGGCGCCCTTGGATGCTTGTCCAATTCAAGGGGTGTCAGACCCTTCTTGCCATTTATAGTGAATTGTTTTAAGTTTGATAGTTTTGCAGGAGGACGCTTCCGGGCTCCTTTTCTCATCATATGATGTGCGTATTAAACTGATTGGCAGCTCGATCTTAATTGGTATTGTATGAGTCAGTTGGTATGGTTTGATTGAAAACCTCAAGGAACTGAAAATGAATCTTATCATGGAAGATATTTTGCAGAAGACATCAGAGGGAGTTTGCTATTGGTGTTTATTACAATTTTTGAAAAACACTATGTTGGGTGAAAGGATAGTACTGAAAACATTCTGATCCACACGCCATACCAGATGGTGGCGGTAATGCACCAAAATGTTGTTTACCAACCGCCAGTAAAACAAGAAGAAGGGTCTGTATGGCTTGTAACTGCATGTTGCGCCGGTGCTGTCAAGCTAAGTTCTGGGCACACTTCACCCTACAATTAGAATCAAGGAGTTTGAGACACGTGAAGAATGTAACCCTGCACTGATCACGAAAGATGCAGAGTTGGCCATTTCTACTCTGGAGTCGTTAATATATGACTATTAAAGCTAAAAAGTAACCCAAACAACTCAAGTCTGCAGGTGAAACCTTTTGAAAGTAATACGATAGTAGTTTCATCCTGGTTGCCGCCTACTAAAAGGCAGGACACGTCATTTCCAGCGCGACAATTTGAGGTGAGCATTTACAATTCGTTCCACTGTAGTTGGACACGTGTATTTTACAAATCAGCATATCCGAAAAAATAGCAGTAAGCTTTCGAGATTAAAGTTGTTATAGCATAAGGAATATTCCACACAGAATACATATTCGCTAGGGAATTAAAAATGTGACGTGGTTGCTCTGCGGCCAGCTTCATTGCTGCAGTAACGTGATGGTGTTTTTCTTCAGATTCTCGTTATTACACATGACGAGACGTTCCTTTAAAGTTCTCTAGCAAACGCGAGGTGGGTGGATCTGTCATTGTGGGATAAAGTCAAATGGTTAGTCGTATATCAACGCACGAACACGTCGAATGTGAGATGTTGACCGTGGAAATTTATGAAGTATGCAAGATTCGTATTTGTAATCATTCGAACTCGGCATTAACGGCCACTGGCGAATTGGCAATGAAAGTGCCACCACAGACTCACAGTTGTACCCCTGGTTCCCCAAACCAGCCCCCGTGGGTATTTTGTAGTGGTTATGATATGTTCGTATTTGTCTGGCTTTTAATACACATATATATACTGTATATATATTCCCTACTCTTCCCTTGTTTCTCGGTTTGCTCCCATATCTCAGAATTGTGCAGATTAGCTCGATTGTTTCTGAATTTCCTTCTTCGTATGCGCATGCGTGACTTGAACCCTGGCAATTCCTGGCGACCCGTTCAGTTTTGTCTTTTCTCTTTCTTCCTATACTGCCTGCCTTGGCTTATATTAGCGATCCAGAATTGGAGTTTGATAATAGATGGATGGAGGTTTTAGGCTGATGTTTATTTACGTAATTGAGGATGCAATTTGTAAATATTATTCCAGTAGCCTGTCAAATGGCAACGTCATTATCTCACTACATTCAACTTTGTTGTAACAAATAGAAAAATGAAAAAATGGGATTCTGATTTCATACTGAGTTATTTAACTGTCTTCATTTTTAATGTACTATAGGATTCAGTATATCTATATGGTTCCAATGGAGTTCAGTTGTTCCCTTTTTTTAAATCACAACTAACAGGTTATAACAATAAATACTATGCAAGTATTCAAAAGAGCTTTCCAAACAAATAGGAAATGAAAAACTTGCAGTCTAGTAACCATAAGAAAGAGTTTGAAGTGTTTC
Organism: Erpetoichthys calabaricus; assembly: GCF_900747795.2. Classification (NCBI taxonomy): domain Eukaryota; kingdom Metazoa; phylum Chordata; class Cladistia; order Polypteriformes; family Polypteridae; genus Erpetoichthys; species Erpetoichthys calabaricus. The sequence continues at coordinate 184,374,804 of NC_041395.2, forward strand.
CATAAGACAGTACTTTTTTCATTCCTTTCTTCTGGAGTAGAAGCCTTTCCTAGAGAAATTGGCACAGTGTGGGTGCAGATGCCAGGTCATCACAACGACATACCTTCTCACTCATACCGGAGCAGTGTGGAGTTCCTACTTAGATTTAAACTCCTATCTGTGTGATGTCTGTGAAAACTAAAGTGACCTCCACCATTTGGGTCTGGGGAACTGAACCCAGGCCCCTAGAGCTGTGAAGTAGTAGTCCTAATGATTGCATTACATCTGTGCTGCTCATTTCTTGTGTCTTTTTCACAATCCATTTTTCTTGTGTGTGGGTTAATAATGGTGTTCTATTAATGGTGCTAGTGCATAATGATGACCTGTGTGACTCTGCAGTTATGTACTACAGCTAACCCATTTTTAAGAAGGGTCATTGTAGTGTAGTTCAGGGTTGAGATTTATAAAACTTGCGTATGCACAAAAAGATACCTGAAATGTGCAAACACAGGTTTCCATGCAAATATTTGGATTTATAAACTTCACGGGACAATGTGCATACATTTACTGCAACTCTCACTCACCTGTATACAACATTTTGGAGAAAGTGGGAAATAATAATGTAAGGAAATGCAGCTAAATGACAACTTGCATGCATCACTGATCCATTATTAGAATGTGTGTTGAGATGACAAAACATATTATTATACCCTTAAAGTGATGATTATGATGTACAGATTCTATTTTACAATGTGTTCTTTTTGAGAGGGCCGATTCTGCATATTTACACTGAAGAACATTTTTAGGTTTTTGTCTTTTTATATAGCCTACCTTTTGTCATTTCTTGGGGAACTGGCTGTCAGGTGAGCAATATCACAGCTAATCTTCACTCTGTTATGCCTGCGCTTCTGCAAGCTGTTAACAAAACGGTGAGGTGGTATATCCAATTTTTGTATGGTTAGGGTGAACATAAAACATAACAGGTTTTTGATATCAATAAAAGGCAATTTGCAGTAGTGCAAAGTTCTCCTAATGTAATCAGAGCAATTGACTGCACTCAAATTGCAATAAGGGCACCTAATGAGAACAAAGCTGCTTTTGTTCAGTGTAAGCTCTGACAATCCATTAATACACAAGTCATCTGTGATGCCAAGTTGAGACTGACAAACGTTGTGGCTTGGTTGCCTGGGTCAACCCATGATTTGTCTGTATTGAGTTTAAGTACTTTTGGCATACGACTTGCTGATAGTGCTGTAAATGGTGACCGGCTTATTTGTAGTGTAACTGGCTGAACCCTCCGTTTTTCATATGGCCTGTACTATTCACTTTAACAAGAATCATGTCATTACATGTGCCAGGTGATAATGGGTACCCGCTTAGATGCTACTGCCTAATACCTTTCCAACCCCCTGAGTGCAAAGGAGAAGTTGCTACAATAGTGCGCCTGAACTTGGCGCACTCAGTTGCAAAGCACAGCACCATGCCTCAGGAGGAAGGCTGCTCTAGCAGCCAACAAAGGTCTGCAACATTGCAACTGCATTTGTACAAGGTTTGTTAGCATAGTCCATGTATGGTTGTTTCAGGGTAGCAACTGGGTGGAGTTAGAAGAGAGTTCATGTACGCATATCTACAAGAGGATTGTGACTTTTAAAGGTAAATTACATAGAAATGTGTGTAAGCCAGGTTTTATAACTAAGATTTTCTTTGGTGTATGCATTTGCGTGTTTTTTGGCTTAAGCTTATTTTCACGTTCAAATCCACGCAAAGTTTTATAAATGAATGCCCTAGAGACAGAGTGGCCTTTTGGTAGATGAGACATATCGAAACAGTAAGGTGTTTTGTACTTTTAGTAACAAGTTTCAGGTTATGTAAGTACCCTCCTCCCAGGATGAAAGTAACGTAAGTGCTCAAATATATGATATACAACCAGGAATGATAAAACAAGAATGAAATTGTGGAGAAAGTTGGAACATAAGTGGTTGTATTATGTTCATAATCTCTATTGCTGTGAACTCCTGTCAGCAGACATAGCAGTCCAGCTAGGTGAAATTTAAAAAAGAAATACCAGTAATGTAAATCTGCTCTGTGAATTTTTTTTTTTTTTTTTTTACAAAATGCATATTACTGAGTTTGGACGTGGAAATGAAGTAACAGATTGCTTTTTATGTCAGTGTTGCCAATAAAATCTTTTTCATTGTTTGATTCCAGCATCAGACAAACAGCTGAATGGCGGCCCTTTTCATGACATAACTTCAAATTTAGACAATTGGAAATCTGGCTGTAGTAGTCTCTGAAACTTTGACTTTTAACTAAGTTAGCTTCCATATGGAACATATATGATCTGTATGTTCAGAGCTGTCTGCTGTCTGAGTATGCCTCAACCACCATTTATTTAGCTCTTACTTGTTTGTCCACTTTTTGTCCTGTTTTGTCTTTCTAAAATGCAAAGGAAATGACAGAACTTAACATCTCTCTCTTACTGGTAAGCTGTATGGCGGAGTGATCAGTCCTCTGGATTGTTAATTCCTTTGCATTATTCACCGTGTTATGCTAACAATGTATCCTGTGCTGAAACTGAAAGAATGATCTGTAAACCGCTGTAATGCATACTGATTTTTCAAGGTGTCAGCAAAATATATAATATTAAAAAATGCAGACTTAATGATTGTTGAGTCTAAATTATAATGTAGCCATCTTAGGTCCATGCCAGCACAGGATTTAAAGCATTTTGACTATGTCAACAATAAAGCAACATTTCTATTATGTTTATAATTGGCTCTTTTGGCATATAGTGGGTGGCATATTTAAACATATTCAAAAGCAAATGATTTCCCACTTCAAAATATTACAGAGCTTGTTGTAAGGAATGACATTTCTGTGGAGCTTAAAATGATTCTCCAAAGGGCTACACAAAATAAGGATGTAAAATGGTATTAAACTGAACAGCACACAATAAAATTTTATAAATTAAACATATTACAAAGCAGATTTGTTTTAATAGAATAAAGCACACACTATGAAATGATGCAGATAAAAATCTAAATAAAAATAGAGAGGCAGACCTCAAGACATGTTAGAATCCTTAAAATCTATAGTGAAATGATTAGTTATATATAGGTTTTTAACTTAGTCAAGAGTCGAGTGCTTCTTATGGTTGTTAACTGTATATTCCACAGCTGGGGAGCACTACAGGATAAAGCTCTCTTCCTCCATGGCTCTAAGTTTGCAGTGAGGCTACTGCACAGAGAAGACGTTAGCAGAATAGAGGAAGCTTCAGCGAATGTAGGGTTTGACTAGGTCACGGGTATAGTGAGGAGCTGTGCTCTGGACCTCTTTTAATGTCAGAATAAGAGTTTTGTCTTGTGAATAAGAATAAGAGTCTTGTAATAATTGTGAATTTAAAATAATGGCTGAAGTCTTGTAATAATTGTGAATTTAAAATAAGGAAATTTTAGAAACATTTTAATGTGTGCCTGAAATGCCAGTTGAATGTTGTAAATGACTCCCAAGTTGAGCACTATTGACTGCATGACTAAATGGTTTACTTTTTGTATAGTAGAAGCAGTGCCAATTAAAGTAACCTCAATCTTTGCACAGTATAGGAAATTATGTTGCATCTATTGCTTTATTTCATGGAAACAGCTGGTAAGGACAGTAGTGGTAGAAATGTTTAGGATTTTTTTTCCAATATAGGTTTGTGTGTCATCCACATACCAGTGATAAACCATATTTCCTTATGATATGCCCTAAAGGCAACACCAGTGCAACCCCAGTTAGAAAAGAGCTGTGACAGTATGGAAAATGTAAATAAACACAGAAAGCAGTGATTAGTAAATGATCTTTAACCTGAAAACAGTATAACAGCCCATTATTTGATGTTACAAGTAATGAATTTTGTTTTCAATAATTAACACTTATTTTGATACTTGCAACATTTTCTAAAAAAAAGTCTCGACAGTAAAGAATTTGCCACTTTGTAACATTCCCTTTCCTTCTCACAACATTTAATAAAATTGTAGGTACCGTAGACCAATTTATTAAGTCTCCGCTGTTATTTTGTCCATTCTTGTTTCAAACAAGTCTTAAGGTATGCAACAATATGGGGTGTTCGTTTTCGCATTTTGCGTTTCAAATGCACAACACGTTCTTCTCAGTTGGGATAAGTTAGGACTGCAGGCAGGCCAGTTGAGTATCCGCAACCTGTTTTCCTATGCAACCATGCCTTTGTAATATGCGCAGAGTGTGGTTTTGCGTTGTGTTGTTGAAATGTGAAAGGGCATCCATAGAAGAGATATTGTCTTGAAGACAGCATATGCTGCTCCAAACATGTACTGTATGTACTGTTTGGCATTAATGGTGCAAGTTACCCAGGGCACTGATCCCATACCATCACAGATGCTGGCTTATGGAGTTGTAGCTGGTAAGAGTCTTGATGGTTCTTTCCTTTTCTGGTTCCAGAGGACACAATGGGCATTTCTTCCAAAAAACTGCCAACATATTGATTCATCTGACAACGATACACTTCTCCTGAGAAAATAATGGTGCTTGTGGGCATTGTTAGCTTATGACTTCATTTTTGCACAGTATAGTCGTAACATGATTACAATCACCTGTTGAACATTATTTATTTCTACTCGCATCATTTGTAATTTTTAAAAACTCCTTATTGGCCCAAATTTGCTCCATCCCAACTTTTTTTTGGAATTTGTTGTAGGCCCTTGATGGCAAGAATGAATGTATTTTTATGAATTATGTAGAGACTGAAGGAAGGAAAGATGATTTGCCACCATGATAGAAATCCAGGAAAAAAATGCTGGAGGCTCTGGACCCATTAAGAAAAGTACAGGAAATATTATCAGGAATGGGTGAAGTGCTGGGAAAAGTATGTCTCAAAGAGAGTATTCTGACAGCGACTAAAAGGGAATTGCTGTAAGTTGCATATTAAAGTTTATATTATTTTGTATAAGCAATTCCAGGAATTTTGGGTTCCCCCTTGTATTTTAATTACATTAAGAAATATGTGTGAGCTCTCTAAATCCAATGGTTTTCTACATCTTTAGCAGAGTATGTGGAAAATACAGCCTGGATACTCATCTTTTGTAGTACTGTTTTTTCAGTGGTGCTAGTTTTGTTTATCCTTTTTTCATTTTTCCTTCAATTTTCTAGCTGCTTAAGGAGATTCTGTTGACTGTGATTAATGAGATTGGATGTCTTACAGACTTACCTCTATATAGTTTATGTAAACTATAATAACCCACTTGGTTATTCTGCTTGCAATATATTCATTGTATCCTTACTTCTTTTATTTGGCAATGGCTTTTAAAGCCACAATTTTACTGATTAAATCCTGTTTTCTGCTCACTGTGCATACTGGAGCTAGTTGTAGAGAAACTCCCTGTTGATTTTGCGAGTACTCTTAGATAAATGTATCTGCTGGATAATACAGTAATAACAGTAAATTACAATATTCAGAGTTATTAACTATGGAGGTTTCTTGTAGCAGTAGGAAATAACTAAATAAATGAAACATTATTTAGAAAAGAGATTTTTTTTTTCAAATAGCTGTTTATGTTTTTGATTCAATCTTCAAACTATGGCGTGATCTTTACTGAACTCCTATCTTGGACAAATATTAATGTGAGAGTTGTAGAAATGTGTATGGTGTGAGAACAGTACAGTAATTCATTGATGTTATTCAATCAGTTAATTGGTAATGCCATTAAGCAATGAATGAATGAATGAATGAATGAATGAATTAATTAAAAATAGTAAAATCCCCACCCAGTGATGCCAAATTAATGTAGTGTATGTGTGTGAGAATTTTAACTTTTGCCCACCCAAGGATCTCGGTTTCACCTACCAGCCAGGATGCCAGAAATATGAAGAGATCTATACAATATATGAACAAGGTTCATACATCAAACTTGGATGTGGTAATGGACTATTTTTTCAACAAATAACCCAACATGTTTCCTGCAATATGCCAAATAACACCATTTACTCATTACCTAGGGAGAACAAATGATGGATACATGCAAGTGTGTATGTCTGTATATGTATGTATGTATGTATGTGTGTGTGTATATATATATATATATATATATATATATATATATATATATATATATATATATATATATATATATATATAGGTACATGTATGTTTAGATATACACTACTGGTCAAAAGTTTTAGTACACCTCAATTTTTCCAGTTTTTCTTCAAATTTAGTCAGTTGAAATGCACTGAATAATCAAAAATGGTCAAAAGGTAAGCAGTAAACTGTCAGAGGTTTAAATTTAAAGTTTAGGTTAGCAAAAACAGAAGACTAGGAAATTTCAGATTGTTACAAATGGAACCTTCTTCAGAGAACAACTAATAGGTTACATCCTACAAATGTTCTGCAGATTATAAAGTGAATTAAGTCTTGTAACGTGAAGCAAACAATTTGCACAGGTGTTTCAACTTCTGTTAATTAAAAACTCTGTCTGAAAGCAGAGTAATCAACAGAAGTTGTGATACCTGTACAAATTGTTTTGAAGATGCTACCTATGCAAATTTATTTGAAGACTCCACTCTCCCTCTACTTCTAGTGCAAATCAGGTTAGAGACACTTTCTCCTTTCCTTTTTGCTTCAAATGAAGCAACACCAACGCTTGTAGCCACAGTGCTTAGCCCCCTCTCAGAAGCTTTGTAGTGAGCTTGCTGACCATTTAGCTTCACTGAGGTTTCTCTTTACATTTCATTCCTGAGTATAGATGGCAAATATAATTAATTCTGCTTTCCTGTGTGGAAAAACTGTTGCCATAAGACCTCTTCGAGTCAAAAATCAGATGGGAGGAAGCTTGTTCATGCATGTAATAAACCTTCATGAATAGGGAGAACACTGTTGTGGGACCATTCCCTTAACAGTTTTATGCGACAAAGTCAGAGTTCCATATTTATAGACAGTTATATTGCTTAATTAATGCTTCCACAACATTTGACATTTACTATGACTGGTTCAATAGCTTATACACCTAAATACAAGCCTCATTCTGCTGCGTGCTTGTCCTTCTCAATATTTAAGTTCAACTCTTATCCTTTAATGGAATTTCTGTGTACATGACAACTGTTTAAGTCATGTAGTTGCTAATTTCTTTCATCGCCACCTAGAACATTGTCTCTTTGTTGCTCAAACAACCTTCATCTGGTTTCCTAATATGCTTGCTTAAACAACCACCTATTGTAGTAGCAGTCTCTTCATGCTACTTCTAAGATAAATGCTTTATTTTAGATGTGGAAAGCATACCAAACCACTTGATATGCATAACTATATCACCCCTAAATAACTACTTTACACCCTGATCACCTTTACTTTATTTCACACTTGTCCAGGGCATGGCCTCTTCAGTCCACCATATTGGTAAGTGCTGCTGTCAGTCACTTTAGTCAGTGTAAAGTCCCTGTCAGTGCAGCATGGAGCATGAAAGTTTGCACAATACGGTATCAATAAGTACTGACAAAAATAGGGTCAGGTAATTCTCTTCTATTACGTAAGTAAATTTGAATCAAATCCATCAAGGCTTTCTTGAGATTTTGGGTTATTTAGTTTTTTTTGTTGTGGTGGGAGTGTTACCCCTAAATATTGATATGTTGAAATGTCCTAGCCTAGGTGTACAATCCTGCCAAATATCAGCTTTTTAACTAAATGGCAAGTAGCGTTTTTGTTGATGAGTCAATTTTCAATTTAAGTGATCGTGATGAATAAGTTTTGTAGCCAGTTATTAAGTTTCTGTTGTTTGTACTGTGACATTGGCATTGATTTGGTCAAAGATGATCTGAACTGGTTTTTACCCTCAAAGGCAGTTTCTGTGTTTGTATGTGAAATACTGCTCTGAAGTTTCTTCCTGGAATCAGAAAGAAACTTATAAACCTATATAAACATCCATCATAAAGGATTACTTTTCAGTTACTGATTCCAATACCATAATACATTAGGCTATGTGATTTTATCCTAACTACTAAGTTACAATTAATAGTTGTTGGAATTAAAATAGGTGTACTTGTGGTTTGATGTAGGTAATGCTGTGTTTTTCTGGTCAGCTTTTTCTGACACACTTGAAGGAAGTTTAAGCCGGGATTTCGTACTTTGTTCAGAAGCTCTTTGCCTTGATCACAGCTTCCAGTTGTAGCCGGTACTGCAGTTTTCTCTTTGAGATTTTTATGCAAATGTCCTCTGTTGGCTAATGATTGATCATTTTATCAGGTAAGGCCCAGAGTCTACGTTTCATAGAGGCCATGTGGAGAGACAAAACTGACAGTCTTAGTGGAGCTGAGTTTCTGACAGTTTGCTTTTTAAGAAATGTCTTGTATGCCAAACCACAGCAGAATGGGTAATGCCTCGTTGTTCTTCAAAATTTTGAGCAGGTCATATTAAGTAAATGCAAGAAAGATACCTCCACATACACATATAACAGTCTTCTCTGAATTACTCTAACAATGGCACCTTAAATATAATTAATAATCTTGGAAAACATACAGCAGTTGTGATCTTTCCTGTACAGAAACATGCTCATTTAAAAGCCTAACTAAAAGCTGCATGTGCTCTGGTAACTTACCTTTCAACAAGTATGACAAAACCGTTTAATGGCCCATTACATTAAGAATGATTACAGTTTAGCTTTTATGGCTTTATTTCATGTACTCCAGTTTACTGCCCTGTGCCACAGATTTATATATTAAGTTGGCATATAAGGAATATGTCTTGATGTCTCTAAATTTGCTCAGTATTTCTAACTGCAGTGTGTGAGTGAGTGTGAAATTTGATGAACTGAGGTCTTGCCTGTGATGCCTTGCACCCAAGGGTGCTGGGATAGGCCTTAACCAACTTGCAATCCTATGATTGGAATAAGTGGATAAACAGATGAATAAATTGGCCTTGTGATTTTCAGGGTTGAGGTTTCATTGTTGGTAAGAGAATGAGCTCTGACTCCTCACAGCCATTGTTGAACTAAGTAGTTTGAAAGATGGATTGATTGCTAACTGACTAAAATGCAGGGAGTTGTCAGTATTTAAAAAATGAAGATGCCAGCTTTTCTCTTAAAAATAAATTAAATTCAAGGTGATTGATTGAACCAAAGATTCTGATGACAGGAAATTATAATGTCTACACACATAACCTTGTTTCAAAAGTGTTTCGAAAATTGCTTCTTGAGGAAAGCAATTACTAAACATCCATCTCATTTATATTGTGGTGAAAAACTGGCTGCAACATGACTTCTTGGCTCATGTAGAACATTGCCTGTAATTTCTAGGTCTCATCCACCTACTAGTTCCATCGGGTATATTCATTGGGAATTTGGATTTCCTGTAGAAAATAGCTGAATTGTGAAAAATTATTACCTTGGCTGGAAAACCAGTGAACATATCCCTTAAATGTGATTCTAGAATTAGATAGCTCATACCAGTCATACTTAGCTAAATACTAATATTTTTCTTTTTTCATAGCTGGAGACCATTTCTGACCGAATCTGTAATATTCTGATTGGGACATGAAAACTAATTTCAAAATATTGCCTCTTCTTCTGTCACTGGCTTTTCTGCCTACTCAGGCCACACTTTCTAAAACTGATGGCAAGAAAGGAGGGACAAAAACACGAGACAAAGAGGTGAGATTATTGTGAGTTTAACATCAGATTGAAACTGTTTGATTTCTGCAGTTAGATTCCATAGCTTCCATGTGTGTGACTTACATGTTCAACCTGGTTTTACCTGAGAATTTCAGCCTCAATCGCCAGTCTAATGACATTCCTTTAGGTTGATTAGCAACACTAAATTGTGGTGGGTAAAGGGGTTTGTAAGAGCTTTTAAGAGGCATTTTCTAGGCTAGATTAACCTGAAATATACACTGTATTTGTATGATCCACATGTGATTTGTCTTTTTGACATGTTGGAAATCAAAACCAGCCATTTGCAAAATGGTTGCAGTGGAATATTTATTGTGAATAGCTTTCACATGATGTGAGCTGTGGTCCAAATTCACCTTCATCGCTTTGATCAAGAGTTTATACTTCATTTGAACTGGTGAAGTGGCTGAAATAGACTTTTCAAAACTCACCAGTCCAGTACAGCTGACAATTATTAATTTAATTAGTGTAATTTCAAATGGATTTGTGAACATATCATATAAAATGACACAGTATGTTTTTTTTATTACAGACAACACGTTATAAACATTAAAAAACTTATTTTTTGCCAAACACACAGAAGAGCCCTGTCTGAGCTCCTTGATGAATACACTGATTCTATCTATAATGTTTTTCTGCACTTTCATGACTGCATTGGTCAAAACACCTGAGCAGAGGTTTTTTGAGGTGGTGGAGGAGATTGACCTGTGTCCTTGGTTTTGTGGTTGCTCCTTTTGCTTAAGGGGAGGCAGCAAGGTCTGTCTTCTTGTTTCCTTCAGGCTCTCTGGGTGAAGTTTGATCAGTATAAATACAGTGAAGTAATTTACTACTCATTTTATGGTCATTTTTTTAAAATAATAATAAAAAACAGCTTTAAATTATCAGTATGTCTGTGGGGAAATGTGCATTTATTACAAAAAAAAAATAAACACTCTACAAAGCATTCTTAAATTACTCTTCTAGATCAGGGGTGGGCAATGTTGGTCGTAGAGAGCCATAGTGGCTGCAGGTTTTTGCTCCAACCCAGTTTCGTAATGAGAAGTCAATTATTGCTGTTGAAGCATTTATTGATTAAGTGACATTTAATTTTAGTGGTCTCATTTGTTAATGTTCTCCACCCTTAATTGCTTATTTCAATCTTAAAACAGCTGTATTCAGTGTTTTAATGGCTCCTTATTAGCAGTAAGATGTAAATGACAAAGGAGCCAGCAGTTCTTCATCTAGCTTTTTTCCATTTACATCTGTGTGTGTTCATCATGCGCTGTTTGATTTAATAAAACACTTAATTTTCAGTCTGTTACATTTTTCTATTATCTGTTTTAGGCTTCAAATTATTTTGATGTTAACCTTGGAAAAGAAAAAATCTGATATATAGTATGAACTTTACATTGCGCAGACTAACAAGCCATAAAATTAAATAAGGTCTGAGATTGACAAGGATTGGTGTCTAATTAAACAATTGGGTTGGAATGAAAACTAGTAGCAACTGTGGCTTTCCAGGACTGACATTGCCCACCCTTGTTCTAGATTAATAGGTGAAGATAGTAACAAGCAAGAAATAACAAAAATCTTAACTTGATCTCAATTGCATTTTATAAAGTGATTACTTCTAATATATATATTTTAAATTACATAATGTAAGACTACAGATTGAACAGTCAGCTTTGACATCTAGTAGCACTCCATGCCACCTATTGTACTTAACCATGTCTATAAATTGAAATTAATGACAGAGTAAGAGGTAAGGAGACTGCCTGTTAGAATGTGTCTTTGGTAAGCAACCCCCGTGTATCTTGTCAAAATGCTTCTCTGTGTCATAAATGCTGTTGTTTTTTTTGTTTTTTTTTTTTTTGGGAGGGGTGAGTTGATGCTGGATAGTGCACTGTACTGCCAGTTCTCAGAATATTTTAATTAAAATGTAAGCATGGTCCCAGTGAGTGTCAGAATCACTTCCTTTGAAAATCTGAAAAATTACTAAATTTGAAGGATTCAGCACTGTTTATCATGAGTAAATATTAAATTGTTGAAGCCACTGCTTGGCCATTACTAAGGCATTTATTTTAGCCATGCTTTTGCACTAGTCACAGAATAGAAAGTGATATTCTTATTTTCTTCAATTGCTGGAAATCCCATCATCATTTTTCTTTTAAAGGTAAGTGCAGGTTTTGATACAATAGACCACAACATGCTACTGCTAAGGTTTGAGAATATATTTAAATTTGCAACAACTGTTTTTTGTGGTTAATTTTTATAGTTTTCAGAATCATGTGCTGCAAGTGGTTTTTTTTTTTTCTTCTTCTTCCCTTTAATGGTTGGTTAACTACTGTTGGTGAGGTTATGACACTAAGTGGTTGGATAAAACTTAAGATTTTATTTACAAAAGAAAAAAGCTTAATAAAAATAGTCAGTATAATATTAAAATATGTACAACAAAGAATGCAGGCTTTCAATGTAAAAACCGGAAATATGAAACAATACAGTTTTTCTTACACTCTGTACTTTAACCACTTGTCTTTCAAAGTGGTAAAAAAATTTGGGCAATATTGCTACCAAAGGAAAGATAGAAATATACATTTATTAGTCTCATCTACTATATACCATGTTTGACCTTTAGACTGCTAACCAGGTTTTACAATAAATTTCTTCAGTCCCACTGCTAACTCTGTTTTCCATTCTTTTTTTTCCCATTGCCTTCTTTTGGGGTTAAGTCTATTATTGCCAGTATGTCTATTACTGCTATCTATTTAATGGAGGAAGAATAATCTTTATTGAGCTGTCATAATGTATTCTTTTTCTTTTTTGCTTTATTCCAGACATTCTAATACTTTTTCAAAATTATTTAAAATGTTTTTTTCTGGATTATTTTACCTCATAATCATCTCTATAAAGGTATTTTTATTGATATCATTTTCTGTGTTTTCCCAAGTTACTTCTTCACTGTCATGGTATATATTAATTTTCCACATGAAATTGTATTCTAAAGTAAAGCATATTTTATAAGTTAAAAAAATACATAGCCTGCTCTTGCCTTTTGTATTGGAGGTGAAGCGTCACTGGGGTCCTATTGTGGGGAAAAAAATAAATAAAATTTGCTGAATATGACCACTTTGAAGAAATAAAGATTTAGATTTGAGAAAATGTGCTTTCCATATTTCTGAAACACCCTTGTGACTATCAAATAAAGTTGAAATATGACATTTGTATACAGAATCTTGGTACTGTTTTCTTGAGGTAGGGATACACTTCTTGATTTCTTGTCTGCCTGCAGTGGCAGCCACTCTCCACAAAGTTATTTTCTTATTATCCTACTTCTTGCTTCTGGGGTTATGCTCTTCCATGATTTAGTGCAACCAAAAAATATATGCTCCACTCACATGATTATCAACTTTTTTTGCCTATTAAATTCTGTGTTATTATTTTACATAGCCGAGATTCACACAGAATGGCCGTGAAAAGTGCATGTAAGACTTTTATTGTACTTTATACATAACAAAAAATCTGATCTGAGCTAATTATATATTTAATGAAATCAGATTTTGAAAAAAGCCAAGCCACCTACACTTCTCACCACCGTGGTGTGTTGTGCACATGCACACTAACAGATCATGCAATGGAGCCCAACCATGATGAAATAAATTGAAGTGCCACAAACCAATTGTTGAATTTTTTTAATGAATGAAGCATCAATTTGCTAAGGATATAATAATAAAAGAACCAAGGGTTCTGTGCTGTGAGGTAGGAATTGTGTTGCTGCCCTACTGTTCTGCCTATGTTAAAACATATGTACTAAACTTTACTAAGCTTCAATCTGATTTGAACTAAATATATACTTGTAACATCTGTTCAATTCTTGTCATTTGATTGCAATATTTGTTTCAGTAGACAAAGGAAGCACACACACATTTTATCATACAGGCATCATCAATGTGAGATAACAAAATAAGATTCCATATAGTGGAAGAATGTGAGCAATCATGGGTTTTTTTTTTTCTTTAACATATTATTATCTAGTTCTCTACAGAACAGAGGCAGTAATTCACATATGGGCATCAATATTGAAAAATGTCAATAACACTTGGTGCTGACTTTCCAAGGTGAATCCACACCCCGTGGCTGAAAAGGGTGCTGTGGAGGAAGATTATCAGCGAAGTGAAGTACACCACTGGTCTTTTTTGAAAATGGATGAATCTCACAAGCATGTTTGTTTTACTTGTTTTTCTTCTTAAAAAAACATGGATACGCTGTTTTGCAATATGTGTACAATCTCAGGACATGGATAAAAACACAGATTTTTGGCTTGAAACATGGACCTATTTGGTAAGTTTTAATGACTTTTTTTTCCTCTCCATATTAGAACCCCAGTACCCATTAGCCCCATTATAAAATGCAAGATGATTATTTTTTTTAATGTATAAAATATGGTTGCCTTTAGAACACAGTTTCATGTGGCAAATGATTGCAGTATATTCCATGATTATGAAGAAATAAAAAATCGAGTTGAGAAATGCTAAACTTATCCTTTAAATTGATATAAAACATTTTCAACAGACTACTTCTTCTTTTGGCTCCTCCATTAGGGGTTGCCACAGCGGATTATCTTTTTCCATATCTTCCTGTCCTCTGCATTTTGCTTTGTTACACCCATCACCTGCATGTTTTCTCTCACCACATCCATAAATCTTCTCTTAGGCCTTCCTCTTTTCCTTTTGCCTGACAGCTCTGTCCTTAACAAACTTTTCCCAATATACCCAGCATCTCTTCTCTGCATATGTCCAAACCAATGCAATCTCGACTGTCTGACTTTGTCTCCCAACCTTCCAACCTGAGCCGACCCTCTAATGTACTCATTTCTAATGCTGTCTATCCTTGTCGCACCCAATGCAAATCTTAGCATCTTTAACTCTGCCACCTATAGCGCTGTCTCCTGCTTTCTGGTCGGTGCCACCGTCTCCAACCAATATAACAAAACTGGTGTTGCTATTCTGTAGACCTTCCTTTTCACTCTTGCTGATTAACCATCTGTCAGAAATGACTCCTGCCACTCTTCTCCACCCATTCCACCCTACCTGCACTCTCTTTTTCACCTTTCTTCCACAATCCCTGTTTAACTGTACTGTTGATCTCAAGTATTTAAACTCCTCCACCTTTGTCAGCTCTACTCCCTGCATCCTCACCATTCCACTGACCATCCTCTCATTCACACACATATTCTGTCTTGTTCCTACTGACCTTCATTCCTCTGCGCTCTAGAGCATATCTCCACCTCTCCAGGGTTTCCTCAACCTGCTCCCTACTCTCACTACAGATCACAATGTCATCAGCAAACATCATAGTCCATGGGGAGCCCTGTGTAATCTTATCTGTTAACCTGTCCATCACCATTGCAAATAAGAAAGGGGTCAGAGCTGATCCCTGATGTAATCCCACGTTCACGTTGAATGTATCCGTTACTCCTACCTCCAACTTAACCACTTAACAACAATACCACAACTCCTCTCGAGACACCCTGCCATATACTTTCTCCAGGTCCACAAAGACGCAATATAACTCCTTCTAGCCTTCTCTAGATTTCTCCATCAACATCCTCAGAGCAAACATTGCATCTGTGGCGCTCTTTCTTGGTATGAAACCATACTGCTGCTCACTAATCAGCACCTCCCTTCTTAACCTTCCACTACTCTTTCCCATAACTTCATGCTGTGGCTCTTCAATTTTATTCCCCTGTAGTTGCTACAGCTCTGCACATCCCTCTTATTCTTAAAAATCGGTACCAGTACACTTCTTCTCCACTCCTCGGGAATTCTCTCACTTTCCAAGATTCCATTAAACAATCTGTTTAAAAACTCCATTGCCATTTCTCCTAAACACCTCCGTGCTTCCACATGTATGTCATCTGGACCAGCTGCCTTTCCATTCTTCATCCTCTTAATAGCTGTCCTTACTTCCTCCTTGCTAATCCGTTGCATTTCATGATTCACTATCTCCACATCATCCAGCCTTCTCTGTCTCTCATTACCTTCATTCTTCAGCCTCTCAAAGTTCTCTTTCCATCTGCTCAACACACCTTCCTTGCTTGTGAGTATGTTTCCATCTTTATCCTTTATCACCTGTGACAGATAGGGGCGCTCTCGCTCCCTTGAACCGTCAGACACCAGATAAAAGTCCAAAATGACTTTATTATTAATAATAAATGTGCACAAAGCACCCTCCACTCCACTATACTCCAATAAACAATACAAAATAATCAATAATCCTCCACTTTCCCAGACGCGTTGCCACCCTTCCACCCAGCTCAGCTCAACGTCTGGGATCTCCCATCGTCCTTTTATAGTCCCTGACCCGGAAGTGTTTCCAATCCTTCAGTCCATGTGACTTTCTTTCACCTCCGGGTCAGATAAAAAGTTCTCTTCTTCATCCCGGAAGTATGTCATTTCCCTTGTCGCTTTGCCTACGACGTACTTACAGGTTATAGGGCACATGCGACTCTCTGGGCCTCCCTGCAGCGTCCTCTGTTGGCCCCTGTGGTATCCAGCAGGGCTGTAAAGGAAAACTCCATCATCCAGGATTCCCCGCTGGTATTCGGGGCACCACCTGGCGGCCTGGGGGTATTGGCCGGGATGACAAGCCAGCCATAGACCACACACCCTAACCTGCTGCATATCTTTCACAGCTCGGTCCCTCTGTTTAGCCAATCAGTACAGGTCCTTTTCTCCCTCCTTAGTGTCCAGTCTTTCATACAACTCATCATACGCTTTTTCTTTAGCCTTTGCCACCTCCCTCTTCACCTTGCACCTTATCTCCTTGTACTCTTGTCTACTTTCTGCATCTATCTGATTATCCCACTTCTTCGCCGTCCTCTTCCTCTGTATACTCTCCTGTACTTCCCTATTCCACCACCAGGTTTCCTTTTCTTCTTTCCTCTGTCCAGATGTCACGCCAAGCACCCTTCTGCTGTAGTTGCCCAGCTGTGTGGTAACTCTTCACTGCCATCCAATGTCTGTCTTACCTCCTCCCTAAACTCAACCTTGCAGTCTTCCTTTTTCAGCTTCCACCTTTTGATCCATGGCTCTGCCCTCACTCTCCTCCTCTTCTTAATCTCCAACGTCATCTTACAGACCACTATGCTATGCTGTCTAACTACACATTTCCCTGTCGCCACTTTGCAGTCTTTAATCTCCTTCAGATTGACTCTTCCGCATAGGATATAATCTACCTGTGTGCATCTTCCTCCACTCTTGTACGTCACCCTATGTTCCTCCCTCTTCTTAAAATACGTATTCACCAGAATCATGCCCATCTTTTTCACAAAATCAACTATCATCTGACCTTCTTCATTCCTCTACATGACAGCATACCTACCCATCACCTCCTTGTCTCTTCTGTTCCCTTCACCAACATGCCCATTGAAATCCGCTCCAATCACCACTTTCTGTCCCTTGGGTACACTGTCCATTACTTCATCCAACTCACTCTCTTCTTTCTCATCCATCGCACACCCAACTTGCGGGGCATATGCACTAACAACATTCATCATCCCACCTCCATTTTCTAGCTTCATAATCATTACTCTGTGTGACAGTCTTTTTACTTCCAAAACACATGTTGACATACTGTTCCTTCAGAATAATCCCTACCCCATTTCTCCTCCCATCCACACCATGATAGAATGATTTGAATCCACCTCTGATCCGCCTGGCCTTACTCCCCTTCCCCTTTAGTCTCTTGCACGCACAACATATCAATCTTCCTTTTCTCCATCATATCAGCTAATTCTTTCCCCTTACCAGCCAAACTTGTTCCTGCCCTCGGTTCCACTTTCTTTCCCTTCCTCCTCTCCTTCTTCCTTCGGACACGTTTCCCCCCCTCTTCTTCTCCTTCTTCGGCCAACTGTAGCCCAATTTCCACCAGCACCCTGTTTGCTAACAGTACTTGTGGTAGTTGTTGTTAATCCATGACTTGACTGATCCGGTATGGAAATCTGTATTGTTGTCCGCATGTTGATCTGGCAAAATTTTACACCGGATGCCCTTCCTGACGTAACCCTCCCCATTTATCCGGGCTTGGGACCAGCACAAAGAAACACACTGGTTTGTGCATCACCTGTGACTGGGTTAAAACATTTTCAACAGACTAATGTATATTAAAAAAAAGAGTATAGTTGTGTTTTGTCCAATGTACATTCAGTTTTTTCTGAGTAAGTGCTTATTGAAAATTTTCCAAAGATAGACATGAAGTTATAAAAAGGTACAGCACCCTGCTGAGTGTATTAAACCTATCGAGTTTAACAGAAAGCACGCCAATCCCCTACGGAAAAGAGAGGAATTGGCAAACCAACCTCGGGCTGTCATGAATATGGTCATTCTTGTGTTGTTTTGAATTTGTTTGTAAGCCTGTTCTTGTGTATTTGTGTTGGCCTTTCTTTTCCCTCTGTATCTTGGAGTTCAATTAATTGAATGCAAAACTTTTTAGTATTTAACTGCAGTGTTCCCTAAAGATTAATTTCTATTATACTTTTTGGAAATACAGTGATCCCTCGCTATATCGCGCTTCACCTTTCGCGGCTTCACTCCATCGCGGATTTTATATGTAAGCATATTTAAATATATATCGCGGATTTTTTGCTGGTTCGCGGATTTCTGCAGACAATGGGTCTTTTAATTTCTGGTACATGCTTCCTCAGTTGGTTTGCCCAGTTGATTTCATACAAGTGACGCTATTGGCAGATGGCTGAGAAGCTAGATTGCTTACTCTTCTCTCTCTCTCTCTCTTGCGCTGACTTTCTCTGATCCTGACGTATGGGGATTGAGCAGGGGGGCTGTTCGCACACCTAGACGATACGGACGCTCGTCTAAAAATGCTGAAAGATCATCTTCACATTGCTATCTCTTTTGTGCAGCTGCTTCCTGAAACGACATGCTGCACGGTGCTTCGCATACTTAAAAGCTCGAAGGGCACGTATTGATTTTTGACTGAAAAACAAACTCTGTCTCTCTCTATCTCTCTCTCTCTCTCTCTCCCTCCCCCTGCTCCTGATGGAGGGGGTGTGAGCTGCCGCCTTCAACAGCTTTGTGCCGCGGTGCTTCGCATACTTAAAAGCCAAACAGCCCTATTGATTTGTTTGCTAGAGATTGTTTTCTCTATCTATGTGACATTCTGTGCTCCTGACACACACTCCTTTGAAGAGGAAGATATGTTTGCATTCTTTTAATTGTGAGACAGAACTGTCATCTCTGTCTTGTCATGGAGCACAGTTTAAACTTTTGAAAAAGAGACAAATGTTTGTTTGCAGTGTTTGAATAACGTTCCTGTCTCTCTACAACCTCCTGTGTTTCTGCGCAAATCTGTGACCCAAGCATGACAATATAAAAATAACCACATAAACATATGGTTTCTACTTCGCGGATTTTCTTATTTCGCGGGTGCCTCTGGAATGCAACCCCCACGATGGAGGAGGGATTTCTGTATTTTAATATGGGTGGTAGTTTTTTATGGCATTGAAATATTTGGTTCCTATTTTGTGCTCCAGTTTCCTCTTTGTTTTGCCATCAGTGCAGCACCTATAAAATAAGATGCTGCAATAGTAACTTAATCTTAGCATAGTGAGTGATCTCGGAGATTTACGTTTTCCTTCACACTTATTGTTTTTTTGTTTTCCTTTTTGACTTGCCTTTTGTGTAGGCTTTTAATATTGTTATTTTGATGGATAGTGTATTTTGAGTACTGTTTTTCTTAACCCCACCTGGTTATCTTTTTCAAAACTGTCCTTAAGACAAGTCTTTTCTACCAGGCACAATAATGTTAAAATTCGTTGCTGAATGAACATAGGAGAAATGAATCTAAAAGAAGGAAATATCTGGAGAAAGGTAAATGGTAGTGGCTAGAATTGATGAATGGGATTTGGCAGTAAAGGTCAAGCATCAAAAGAGAGTGGGGCAATCCGAAATATATAAAGAAAAAAGTGCCATAGAGAGTGGGGGAACCAACTGACAAAGCGATTTAGAGAGACCCAATGGCAAAACACCTATAGGTTGAGCAGAGTAAAGTATGCATGCAGGTTTGGAGTAGGAAATTCCATGAGTTCCATGGTGTAATATTTAAGGAGAAGTTCTGCATTTTTTCACAGTCATGGTATTTATTAATTTGCCATAGAAATCAGTGTTCTTAAAGCAAGCATGCTTTAATAAGTTAAAAAAAATACTGTGCATGTTCTTGGGGTTTAAAATTGCATCTACTAGATCCAAACATGAAAACAAAAGCTTTAAACCTACTCTGAAAACATGCCTGCAGTGTTTCTGAGGTATGCAGTATAACAACAAAAGGAAACTGGAAGTTGTAGATTTTATCTCATATTATTGGCCCTATTTTTACCTGAGGTAGGGATATATTTGTATTAACAATGTCTTTTTCACAAGTGGAACATTTGTATAAATAAGGAATAAAGTAGCATGAAACTGAGCAATTGTTAGGAGCTGTTTACTGACACATTACTCTTCTACTAAAATGTATGAATACAGGAAGTGTCTACACTTTTTGTTGACTGTCTTATGGCAGTGGTGATAAGTTGAAGTCAAGGTCTACACCAGAAGTATTTAGCAGGGAACTAAGCTAATGGAGTTTTGTATTTAAGAGAATTTGATTGTATTGACACTAAAGAATTAAATACGTTTTACTGTTAAGAGCTACTGCCCTCTGATGGCTGCCTCTTCTCTACTTGACCAAGTTTTTTAGTCAGCTTTCATTACTATTTTAGATTTATACAAGTTCTTTTCTAGGAGAAATGATTCTAAACCAAGGAATTTGGTGGTGTACTTTAGTCAAAGATTTTAAAGAATACACTAACATTTGTCCTATGTGTAATCATAATAAGTCGATTCACTGCTACCCAGCTGGGTGTCTCCAGTAGTCACCTATATCTGACAAACTTTTATCTGATTTATCTGCCTGTAGATTTCATCACTGATCTATCCCCTCAAATTGTTTTACTGCCTAATTGATGGTTATTAATCGAGATGTTTGGGGAAAAACTACTCTTCTCAGCTTCCTCTCTTGCTGACATTTTAATTTGTGATGACCATATGCTCTTTATTATTAGAAGTACTGTTGTTTTTATTTAAGGATAAAAAAATAAATCTGACTTCCAGATGCTACCTGTGAACTAATGGCTAAACTAAGTGAATTAATAAAAATCTCTTAAGCATTTAAGATCTGACTTTCTTCTATAGGTAGAATTTGCATACATATTGCTAGCTTACATGTTATTTGATGGTTTCTGCTCATTTCCCTACACCATTGTTTCTCCAGCTTAAAACCAGTTTTCTCCAGTAGTTTGATATTTGTCTTTTTCTCTATTTACTATGATAATCAGTGTTCCTAAGCATAAAACCAATGTATGTTAGATTCACTATGGAAGGATTTGACATCTTATCTACTGGAAGAGGAATGAACACTCTTGGTTGTCATATACAGTAACATGGCATTCTCCAGTGCTTTTACACCAGTTTTACAGGCAATATAAAAAAGTAGTTGATTTAAATATGCAATCCATGCTTTAGGAGGGGTGGATTAAAGTTATTTTGATTCATTCTTAGTATTTTTTTCTATGTTTGCATTTCTAAAAATATGTTTGTTTTTGACTTGTATACCTCTATTATATACACTCATGTGTTACCTATCCCATATTTGAGAGCAAAAGGCTACAGGAACCTCATGTTGACTGTTTACATAAAAAAGATCAAAATCAGAAGGTATTAAAACAGATCACTTGGCTGCTCTTCTGGCAATCCATCTCTGCTACCTTGCACTTTTGTTTTCGCACCGAAGGAATTATGCCTTTGTCACCAACAATATCATAAACTGAAAACCAGCGATAACCAAGTTACTTTTTTTAAACATCCTTGCTGGTCAAACAGGATAATTTGACATGTCATAAAGCATAACATACATTGTCATGTTCCAGAATCATGACAGTGAGTCTAATGGCTTTCATATTTCTGTGATCTTAATCCAATGTAACATTGGAACAATCTAGACAAGAACAGGCCATTCCTATCCACTTGATTCTTCTAAAAATAACATCAAGTCTAGTTTTTAATATGCTACTTTCTACCACACTACTTGGTAGCTTATTTGACATGTCTGTGGTTCTCTATATAAAGAAAAACTTACTAATGTTTGTGTGAAATCATCCTTAACAAGTTTCCCAACTGTGTCTTCATGTTCTTGATGAACCCATTTTAAATAATGGTCTCCTGACCGCTTGGAACTGTGCAATCTAGAAAAACTTGCTTATTGAATATCCACTGCCAGTTAATTTCTTATTGCCATGTCTGTTCCTACAGCCTCTTGCGCCTTAACGCTAGCCGTCAGCCTATGTGCCACTGAGCCCTTCTCTTTACCACTTTGAAGTCAGCTGCTGCCTTTCATTGTTTTCTTTCAGAGGTGCTGATGTCGGCTACTGCTGCTTACTGCCCTTGCCGACACTAGTTTGAATACAATTAACAAGTACAACTAACAAGTAACTTTTCCTATCTTTCCCCAAAATACTCGGCTGCTTTTGCTCCTGTGTGGGTGAAAAAAAGCCAAAAAAAAAGTCTAAAGGGGAAAAAAAGCCCAAAGTTTTTATGAGCAAAATGTAATTTTTAATTAACTCCCACAACACAGAAAAAACAAACTCTCAGCTGCTTCTACTTCATTTGCAAGGATGATGTCAACGTGTCTCAGTCTTCAAATCAGTGTACGTCACTTTAGCACTTGAGGTGGAATGGAAGGTTTGAAACATAACTGTGTGGATGAAAATCTAAAGAAACTGCATAATGCTTTTGGGTCAACGTGCACTAAAATCCCTAAGGCATATACAGTATCTAGCATCTTTTTGTATGAGGTCCTATTAGTTTATCGCTACTCTATTAGATGCACACAAGTGTGTGTGTGTATGTTAAATGAACACATTATTCTTATTTCATCCTCTGCCTGTTATTTCTGCAGGTGCAGCCTCCAGCATCCTCAGCTCAAGAAAGAGGTCTTGTAGTTACAGATCCCAAAGCCAAAGACATTGTAAAAGAGCACTGGCGCTACAGTGCAGATAAGGCTAATGAACGACATTTCCAAGGGGACGTTCTTGGATATATCACTCCAGTAAGTTCTGAGATTATGGAATAATTCTAAATAAATATTTTTCAATGTCCTTTCAGTACTGCTAGCTAGAAATGTTGATCAAAGACTTGGTTTCTACTTGTCTGTATGTAACCATTATTGGTTATTAACAAGGGTTTGTTACCTTTTTTATGATTTTTAATTGTCTTGCATGGGTTACTTTTTATGATATTGTTTTCTTTTAGTTTTTTAACTTATTTTGGGCCACTCTATTCTGCAAGATCTTGTTAAGTGCCGTCTCACCTTTTAAAGGAATACTCCACCCAAAGATTTTTTAATATGTTTCTTAACCCATGTACTTTGTAGTAGTGGCTGATAAAAAAATTTAATCCTATGTTTTCATGCAGAATGGAAAGAAAACAGTTTATGACATAACAGAACCCAGTGGTGGCCAGTGCTGTACAATGTATCGTATAAAACATCTCATGTTACCTGTGTTGCATAGTCCACATCTGTTTTCCAGGCTCTTGTTCAAAATGTGCAAAACATTGCTTTTATTTGCTAAAATATTGTTAAATAATTTATTCTGGAATTATCAGTATGTATATAAACAGGAAATCAAAACACCCATGGGATTGACTTTTTGCCTGTCTCCAATTGACAATTTCAGAGTGCCCTCAACTATTTATTACTGCCTTGTACAAGACTGGTGTTTAATTACAATTACAAAATTTCACACTAATGTTTTTAACAAGACAAGTACCTTTCAAAATGATATTAATTCATTTAAATCATTGTGGGATGATTTCTACTGTTATAATTGCATGCAGTACTAAACACATATAATTGCCCCGTTAGTAATTTAGCTGTGGTTTAAACGTGATGTTTTAGGAAGAATACTATTGCTGGCTTAAACCAAATTGTATGTTAATCTATCAGACTAGGCCATTTAAACTGTGTTTTTGCAATTGGTAAACTCAAGTAAAACTTACTTCTGAAATCTCCTCTTTTCCAATGGAGGTCATTTGTGGATCAGGAGTCTTGTCCTCAATTTAAAAAATCACTCCTGTATGTGCTAATAATTCTGGAGGAAACTATTTTTTTATCATAAAAAAACATTTTTTTGCCTTTTTAGAGTTGCCTGTTTTGCACATATGGATTATGTGACATGAATAACATGAGATTGTTTTTCAGATTGTTTGCTGTTGTAATGCACTGGCTACTATTGAGTTCTTCCCTCTATTCTGCATGAAAACATGAGATTTCTACCACCCCTATACGGTTCATGGTATTTGTAACATATTAAATAAAAAAAAAACCCACTTTGAGTGGAGTACACCTTTAACAAAAGCACCCTATCATTCTATTTATATTTCTAAATGCCCTTAATATTTAATTTCCTTTATTCTTTGCACCAAGATGCTTTGACAGAAGAACAAAGTGGCCTCATGATATATAATGTGCAGTGTGATGTGAGACAGGGGAGAAAGCAGTGGCCTTTTTAATCATTTAATGCATTTACATGTAAATATTGTGTTGCCTGGCAGTTTAAAGGATAAATTTATTTTTTTTTAGGGCAAAGTCATTTCTCCACAAACATTTTATATCTATTCTAAAATTAAGTGGTTTCTGTAAATATAAAAGAATATCTTACCCACTCTGGTGCTACAATGGAGGGTATGGGACACTGAGGAAAATCTTAAAAACTTACTAAAACATCCATATGTCAAGCCACGTTATTGAAAAATGATCTGCGCCTTCTGTGTTTCTGATGCATGTTTGCAACAATAAAAAGGATCAGGAAATAATCATTTCATTGCATTTTCCAGGTACTATTTTTCTTATGGTAAGAATATGTTTTCTATTTGCTTGTGTGAGATGTCAGGTAAATGAGCAAGTAAATCAAAAACAATCTAATCACGTGGCATGAAAAGTTTTACTGTGATTTGGTCTGGTGGGAGGAAACTACTCCTGGGTTGAAAGGTTGTTGTTCAAGAAGGCTATCATGCACAGCAGCTGGTCTTCTTTCAAACTGGCTGAATTTAATTTTTTTTCCCTTTTTCCAAAAATAACATGTATAAACTATTTTACATTAGTGTGTAATTGTAAGATGTGAATCAATGTTCAACAGCAGTCTTGGCTTGAAACATTGACGTATTTGGTAAGTGTGTTTTTTATATAAAGCTTTTCTCTGGCTTCATAAACTGCATTGTAAAGCACCAGTGCGGGCAAGAGATAAATATCTAAAAAATTCTTTTTCTGTTTGAAACGGAAATTACGTATGACCACGTGATATGGAAATTACGTATGAAACAGAAATTACGTATGACCACGCGATATGGAAATTACGTATGACCACAAAACATATTATAATACAGGAACCAATCGCCAGCCGCGTTCTGACAGAGACGTTTTATTTATTCGTCCATGTAACTGTCGCGGAAACTGCCACATTGTAACTTTTTGTTAGTTGGCAGTACTTCATAATAGAGATGAGGAAAACAGCTTTGCGTCTTTCTACTTTTTAACTGCGCCGAGCTGTAAACAATGTGAAGACGAGACCGCCTTCAGCGGCGAGGGGTCATGAGAACAAAGTGGACACTGGGAGGCGCGGAATGTAATTTGGACGTTCACATAGAAAATGTAATTTCTATGCCATAGCGGTCGTGTAGCGCCTTTCAAAAGGGATCTACTACCGAGAGATGATCCAAATACATTTTAGCTGCTGTTAGTATTACTTACCTGTTGTGTTATACTGCCTTTAAAATGTTGTTTACCCGAAACCACTCCAGTAGTGCTCAATGTATCTTTACTTCTTAAAATGTTAATGTTTTACTGTTTAATAACTTATAGACTACATTTTATTTTTTTCCCTTGCACTCAGTGAGCAAAGCCACTGGGTAATCAACTAGTATATATATATATATATATAATATATACAGTAATCCCTCGCTATATCGCGCTTCGCCTTTTGCGGCTTCACTCCATCGCAGATTTTATATGTAAGCATATTTAAATATATATCGCGGATTTTCCGCTGCTTCGCGGGTTTCTGAGGACAATGGGTCTTTTAATTTCTGGTACATGCTTCCTCAGTTGGTTTGCCCAGTTGATTTCATACAAGGGACGCTATTGGCAAATGGCTGAGAAGCTACCCAACTTACTTTTCTTTCTCTCTCTCTTGCGCTGACTATCTGTGATCCTGACGTAGGGGGTGTGAGCAGGGGGGCTGTTCGCACACCTAGACGATACGGCCGCTTGTCTAAAAATGCTGAAAGATTATCTTCACGTTGCTACCTTCTGTGTGCAGCTTTTAAGTATGCTACACGGTGCTTCGCATACTTAAAAGCTCAAAGGGCACGTATTGATTTTTTTATCTGTCTCTCTCTCTCTCTGCTCCTGACAGAGGGGGTGTGAGCTGCCACCTTCAACAGCTTTGTGCCGCAGTGCTTCGCATACTTACAAGCCAAACAGCCCTATTGATTTGTTTGCTCCTTTGAAAAGGAAGATATGTTTGCATTATTTTAATTGTGAGACTGAACTGTCATCTCTGTCTTGTCATGGAGCACAGTTTAAACTTTTGAAAAAGAGACAAATGTTTGTTTGTAGTGTTTGAATAACGTTCCTGTCTCTACAACCTCCTGTGTTTCTGCGCAAATCTGTGACCCAAGCATGACAATATAAAAATAACCATATAAACATATGGTTTCTACTTCGCGGATTTTCTTATTTCGCGGGTGGCTCTGGAACGCAACCCCCGCGATGGAGGAGGGATTACTGTATATATATATATATATATATATATATACACCGTATTTTTTGCTCCATAAGACGCACCTGACCATTAGACACACCTAGGTTTAGAGGAGGAAAACAAGAAAAAAAATATTCTGAACCAAATGGTGTACTAATGTTTAATAAAATATAGCAGAATAATATTTCAACCATGTAAATTCAACAGCGGTATTAAGAAACATCATCACTGTCATTAACAAATAAGGAGAGACTTTAAGGTTCAAGCACTCTTCTAGTTTTATGGAAACCCCAAGAACTCCTCATCGCTAGTGTCAGAATTTATGAAGCTCAGTTGCTCACAATCACTTTGCAGGAGCACGTACCTATCATCACGCACGTTTGGACCAATGCTCCCTGAAGTTATATCGCCAGTCTAGTCCCATCTATATTTGTAATGCCACAAAGCCCTTCATCTCGTGTTTTGTTGTGGGTTTCCAGTTTGAAAAACGAGAATACGGTGCAAGCACAGCCCTCGATTCAAAAAATTGCTCTGCATACCTGTTTGTCTCGTCTGACAGTAGCTGAAAGGCAGCTTCAGGAAAGAACAGCCTGAAGTAGTCCAGTGGCTGGTAATCTGTCGAGTCCAACAGCAAGCCATACTGTCTTGTGAAGTCCGGTAGCCAGTTTGGCTCCCACGGATCAATGTCTAGGTATTCCTCCCACACGAACCTTGCCATAGGTGCGTCGGCTGCACGAATGCGCTCAGCTGGGGCGGCATCGGCTGGTGTCCCGATTAGCTGATGCCAGTTCCTCACTCTCTTGTTCGATCTCCTGATCACTCTCAACAAAAGTCCGACTCAGTGATAATGCGCAAAACATTTGTTTTCTGCACACGCTTCGCTCCCTCGTGAGATGTCGATGCCATCTTGCCTTTGTTTACATTTGTTTACATTTCGCAACTCATGCACACGCAAGGATTAGATGCCGAGTCAATGAGTCTAATATTTCTCCAAGCACAGAGGGAATGTCTGTAACCTAACAGTGAGTTTTGTCGCCCTCTACCCCTGGATGTCGACTTTTGTCAGGTAATACACATCATGGTCTGTAACGCAATATTCGTTCCATAAGACGCACAGACATTTCCAACCACCTTTTGGGGAAAAAAAAGTGCGTCTTATGGTGCGAAAAATATGATATATATATAAATATAATATTTATAAAAAGCGATTAATTTTAGAACATAATTCCACATGGCAAATGCATATGAAAAATTCTAAATTTATCCTTTAAGCACATCCAGTCCTATGCCAGGAAAGGCTATAGTTTTCAAATACCTGTAACAAAAACATTTTTTCTGACAAAGTATCAAAAGTTTGTGCTCTTAATGAATGGCTGTATGTGAGCTGGTGTACTATTCAATACATCGGCAGGTGTGTCAACCAAATCTGTCTTCTTTGACAAAACAATTAAATCTTATGTACAGTTTCAGTACAATAAAATAAATTATATTCTGTCTATATTTAGAGTCTGCATGTAAAAAGAAAAATGTCCATATTTTAATATTCATTACAATAATATATAAAATGTTATTTGTCAAATTTATTAACATATGAATAATAATTTTAACATTGTTATTTTGTTGAATATCAGCTGTATTTCATGAGTGATTGCTTATAACATGACATATGAACCACACTTAATTGTAAACCAGCTGTAATTAGATGATTTCTTTACTCAATTGGCATTTTTCACATTTAAAATCCTAGTTATGACACCAGAGACAACTGTAATAATGGGGTTTTGTTTTTCAGCTATTACATTCCCATTACTTCCTATAAGTCTTCACTGATTCAGTGTGATCTCTAAGAAGAAGCTGTTTTTCTTGAAAGAGCTCATACTTTAATGAAGAAATGTCCTTACCATTTTAACAGCTTTGTTGTTTTCTTTTATTGCATTTCATTCTTATAACAATACTGTCCTTGTGTTCAGTTTCTAAAATATCTGTGTTGTGAGAAGTTAAGCAAAATGACACCTTTTATTGGCTAACTAGAAAGATTACAATATGCAAGCTTTTGAGGCAACTCATTACATCTTGCCTGAAGAAGGGGCCTGAGTTACCTCGAATGCTTGCATACTGTAATCTTTCTAGACAGCCTATAAAAGGTGTCATTTTGCTTAACTTCTCAGTACATCCATAATGGCTAACATGTTACAACACCCTAGTGCTATAAAATGTTTATGTAAAGAAATTTTGAATTTTTTTAAGTTGATTGACTTACCTAGTCAACAGTGTATTTGTATTTGCAAGTTGTTCATTGAAATATATAGAACACACTTCATCTTGACTTTTAGTTTAGGCATGTGTGCAACCTCATTTTTTGTAATCTTTTTGTGTTGTTTGTGCATGTTTCTCCCACACCACCCTCCCCATCCCGTTTTAAAGTGGAATGGACATGGCTATGACATTGCTAAGATGTTTGGTTCAAAGTTCACCTCCATGTCACCGGTCTGGCTTCAGATACGTCGAAGGGGCAAAGAATCCTATCACATCACTGGGCTGCATGATGTTGACCAGGGTAGGAGCCTCTCTATTTCTTGTTAGTTTGTCTTTCATTTATATAGGGTAGAAATGCACATTTTTTTATGCTTGTCAAAAGACAACAAATTTGGAAAAAAGACACAACTAATGTACCTAAGTACCTAATAAATGGTACTTTAAATCGATACAAGAAAATAATGCACTTGCCACTTTTTCTTCTAAATAATAATTTATTTTGTAGGGGGCACAGTCTTTTTTAAATTATTCTTTTGGCCATTTTGTTTTTGTAGTAGAGGTTATGTGCTTAGTGTTCAGTAAGTGCCAAAGTGGTGTAATTTTTATACATATGTCTGTGACACCTTTGACTTTTTAACAAACGTTGCCAGTAGAAAGTCAGCATCTCGATACATTAAAACTGTTTTGACAGGCGTTCCTAACCAATCAGCACAGTGTGTTTGAAGAAGTCTTGATTTCAACCCTCCCTCAACCCACCATGCACCCTCTGTGTGCCAATGATATACCTGTTTGATCATGAAAGTTAAGGTAGTAAACTTGTGCAGTGTGTGACTTTTAAAGTCAGGACAGTCATAGCTCTTTATTGCTTATTTACATGATGCTTCAAAAACAATATTGTTTATATTTGGAAAGTGTTTACCCCCAGTTAATGCTACAGGTGGCTTTCATAGGCCAGAAAGAAACCAGTTTGCCCCCCGTCACAAATTGTTAAAAGCACATACATTTTTAATGCACATGCTTTACATAATAAAAATGTACACAATCAACAAATTATGAAAAAATAATGACCTTTTTGGTGAAAAATAAAGTAAAAATTTTCCGTGCCCTGCAATGAAGGGTACAATTTTGATTACGTGTCTGCAACAAGTGTGTTCATATATTTTTAGTTATCACTAGCTAATACGTGTCTAATACCACTCCACAATATTTTCATTTTATACAAACCTGTATTCATCATAAAGACCACTTGGGTATTGGGAAGGGATTTGGTGGAGTAGCTCAAGGCCCAGCCAAACCGAGGATAGAGGTGAACAGTTTTGAATCTTGTGGCACTAACAGCCATGCCCAGGAGGCTAGCTTTATGGCAGTGGTTACACTTACTACCAAATCCAGTAAAGCCACTGAACCATCAGGCAACCTAGGCATAGATAGCAGGCCTGCAGAAGTACCTGATTCGCTTATTTTGGGGGACAACAACAACAACATTTATTTATATAGCACATTTTCATACAAATAATGTAGCTCAAAGTGCTTTACATGATGAAGAAAATAAAAATAAAAGACACCGTAAGAATTAAAATAAGTCGACACTAATTAACATAGAGTAAGAGTAAGGTCCGATGGCCAGGGGGGGACAGAAAAAACAAAAGAAACTCCAGACGGCTGGACAGAAAAAAATAAAATCTGTAGGGGTTCCAGACCATGAGACTGCTCAGCCCCCTCTGAGCATTCTACCTAACATAAATGGACAGTCCTCTTTGTATTTAGGGTTCCCACTGGAAGGACTTGATGATGATGGTCATGCAGACTTCTGGCTTTTAATCCATCAATGTAGGAACATCATGATGCTTTGTTTAGGTGGTGGTGGCGGCGCAGGTCTCCACAACAAAAAACCGGGAAAAGAAACAGAAGAGAGAGTAGGGGTTAGTACGGATTTTAGAGCTACCATGAATAGTTATTATAATGAATTGAATATATGGAGTATCAGGATTAAATTAAAGTGAAGTTACGAGTAGGCCATGTTAAAGTAATGTGTTTTCAGCAGTTTTTTTTAAAGTGCTCCACTGTATTAGCCTGGTGAATTCCTATTGGCAGGCTATCCCAGATTTTAGATGCATAACAGCAGAAGGCTGCCTCACCACTTCTAAGTTTTGCTCTTGGAATTCTAAGCAGACACTCATTTGAGGATCTAAGGTTACGATTTAGAATATAGGGTGTCAGACATTCTGATATATAAGATTATTTAAGGCTTTATAAACCATAAGCAGTATTTTAAAGTCAATTCTGAAAGACACAGGTAACCAGTGTAGTGACATCAAAACTGGAGAAATGTGCTCGGATTTTCTTTTACTAGTTAGGATTCTAGCAGCTGCATTCTGCACTAGTTGCAAATGATTTATGTCTTTTTTGGGTAGTCCTGAGAGGAGTGCGTTACTGTAATCTAGTCGACTGAAAACAAAAGCGTGAACTAATTTCTCAGCATCTTTCATGATATAAGAGGTCTAACTTTTGCTATGTTTCTTAAGTGAAAAAATACTGTCCTAGTGATCAGATTAATATGCAATTTAAAATTCAGGTTACAGTCAACAGTTACCCTTAAGTTTTTTACCTCCGTCTTGACTTTTAATCCTAATGCATCGAGTTTATTTCTAATAACCTCATTGTATCCATTATTGTGAATCACTAAAATTTCAGTTTTCTCTTTATTTAGCTTGAGAAAATTACTATTCATCCATTCAGAAATACAAGTAAGACGTTGTGTTAGTGAATCAAGGGAATCGGGGTCATCAGATGCTATTGATAAATACAGCTGTGTGTCATCCGCATAGCTGTGGTAGCTCACATTGTGCCCTGAGATAATCTGACCTAACGGAAGCATGTAGATTGAGAAAAGCAGCGGACCCAGGATAGAGCCTTGTGGAACATCCTATAGGATATCATGTGTCTGTGAGTTGTAATTACCGCAACTAATGAAGAATTTTCTCCCTGCCAGGTAGGATTCAAACCAATTTAAGACACTGCCAGAGAGGCTCACCCATTGACTAAGGCAATTTCTAAGAATGTTGTGATCAATGGTGTCAAATGCGGGACTCAGATCTAGGAGGATGAGAACAGATAAATGGCCTCTGTCTGCATTTACCCGCAAGTCATTTACTACTTTAATGAGTGCAGTTTCTGTGCTGTGATTTGTTCTAAAACCTGACTGATCAAGAATAGCATGTTTATTGAGGTGGTCATTTAACTGCATAATGACTGCCTTCTCTAGAATTTTACTTAAGAAAGGCAGGTTAGAGACGGGTCTAAAATTTTCAAAAGCAGAGGGATCAAGATTATTTTTCTTGAGTAGGGGTTTAACTACCGCAGTCTTAAGACAGTCTGGGAAGACCCCCGTATCTAATGACGAATTTACTATGTCAAGAATATTATCAATTAGCACGCCCGATATTTCTTTGAAAAAACTTGTTGGTATTGGGTCGAGGACGCAGGTGGAGGGTTTCAGTTGAGAAATTCTTCTATGTAAGTCAGGTAAATCTATCCTGGTGAAAGAATTTAATTTGTTTATAACGGAATACTGGGGCTTAGGAGGATCCGCAGTGTTGGGGAGATATACTATGTTATTTCTAATATCATTAATTTTTTGATT
Organism: Erpetoichthys calabaricus; assembly: GCF_900747795.2. Lineage (NCBI taxonomy): Eukaryota > Metazoa > Chordata > Cladistia > Polypteriformes > Polypteridae > Erpetoichthys > Erpetoichthys calabaricus. The sequence goes on from NC_041395.2 coordinate 184,407,196, forward strand.
GAAAAATACAGCAATAGCCTCACAGGTTTTACTGGAAGTATTTTGGAGGCATTCCTTTGCGTTACCTGGGTTTAGCAGACGATCAATCGTAGAGAATAAGACTCTGGGATTACTAGCATTGTTATTTATAATATTAGAGAAAATGCAGTGCCTCTCAAGACAGACTGTGTTATTGTATTCTGTTATTTTTACCTTCAATATTTCATAGTGGATGGTTAGTTTAGTTTTCCTCCATTTACACTACGAAATGTTTATTCTGGATTTAACACAGAGAATAGCTTGACTATTCAGTTAAAGCTGATGCAGAATTCTGTTACTAATGCTGAAAGCCGTGAACTGTTTAGTCTGAAGAAAGGATGGAGGCTCAAGAAAGGATGGGGTTCAAGATTTTAAAAAAAAGATGGACCTGTTGATGCATCTGAGACTTATGTCAAAAATAGCAAGGTGTACAAGCAAGCTGTTATCGGACCCTACAACCTAAGCTCAGAATCTAAGATAAGCAGGCAAAAGGATGCTAAAGAACTGTGTTGTTTGAGGAAAAGTTAGTTCTAAAAACAAAGATAATTCAGAAGCTACAGAGTGTGTAGTTAAGTAAAACAGACTGTTTTAGGAGAAATTAATACTCGCGTCAGACAGTGTAACACTGTTGTTGTTAAAAATGCACATGGTGGACAAGACCTTCCTGTATACAAAAACACTAAAACATTTCACTGACTTAACTAATTTGACGACTGTGGAATCAGTTTGTTGTTGAAAACCAGTACTTTTACAGTGAAATGGAACAAACAACAGAAGAAAATGGACAATTCAGAAACTGCTCCAAACACAGCATAGGAACCTGGAGGCCAAGCCAAATTTGTAATGGTGTTATTTTCCTTAATTTTAGGTGAATCCACTCCCACCTGTGAAACTTCATTTTTCACTTTGAAGAATGCTTTCACAGACCACAGGCATGTCATATTACACACTCGAAAGGCCTATCTCATCCAGCTTGCCTTTGTGAAGAACCTTACCTTGAAAAAGATTAGATTTCTTTATTTATTCTTGCATAAAATTCCATTGCATATTTGTCATACAATTTTGAGAAACAATATTTTAATTGAAGTATTGGACATGCAGAATGCATGCTTTCATTTTGAGAGAGAAGAACCATTTTAGTTATAATTAAAAATGTCTAAATGGCAGCACTATAAAGGAAATTGTCTGTATATTGAAAACATTTGCCATGATTTAGCAAACTTGGATTGGAGACTGAGACTAATGTCATCATTGCAAACAAAAGAGAAGTGGAGTGAGAGTTAATTAGCTTTTTTCCCTTTAGAAGGTTTTTTTTTTTTCTCTCCACACAGTAGCAAAAGCAGCGGAGTATTTTGGGGAGTTTTTGGAAAAGTTATTTATTACCAGAGGTGGGCAGATTAGCCAAAAATTGTACTCAAGTAAGAGTAGTGTTACTTCAAAATAATATTACTCAAGTAGAAGTAAAAAGTAGTCATCCAAAAAATTACTCAAGTAAGAGTAAAAAAGTATTTGGTGAAAAGACTACTCAAGTACTGAGTAACTGTTTGAACATAATAAATGATTTCTTATTTAGAAATGTTGTAATAAGACAGACAAAAATATAAAATAATGTGCAAATTCTGCTATTTCCAAATAATAAAGTAAAAAATGAGTAAAAGTAAATAACATCTTTACAAAATAAAGATACACAAATAACACACAGTTCCAAATCTCAGTTTTTCACAACAAAGCTTTTGAAGCCAATACCTACAGTAGGTGACATGTATGTTTGAACAGTGCAAACTACTTACAGTGACAAGATATACTGTACGCTGACAGTAGAATACTGTATATTCACTTTGTGATGTAGCAGGTCCGCAGCTTCAAAAAAAAAAAAAAAAAGGCCAGTTTCAAATCCATAAAGCCGTGTCACTCTCCATAGACGCAATTGTACGACTGAGGGAATTAATGAGGTAGTTGGAGCGAGTCACACCTGTGATCTTTCTCAATTGCTTCATTGGCTTTCTGCGGCGTGTGATTAAGGGTCATGGAGACGGGAGTGTATACATACGGGTTGGCACGAAAAAAAAAAAAAAGGGAATCAAGGAAAAGGAGAAAAGAAAAGTCTGTAGGGGACCGGCATCGTCACACACTTGCCCTCCAAATAGCACAGCTGATAGAAAATAACATTAGAACAAGGCAGCTTGTGCACATACAAGAAGTCTCACTTTACCATGACTGTCTGTGTCTGTGCATGTTTGGTTAAAACGTGCTTGTTCTTCACTCAGTGAAGTGATGTTTAAGCTTCAGCAGGAGTTGGCTCTCAAAGTCCTTGCAGTGAAGCTATGACCGTTTAGCAGTGGACAGGAGGCCCGCATGACTAAAAGTCTCTCACAGGCTGCAGACTCAGAAGTTTGTATGTGGTCCTGTGACTAAATGGCTACGTCTGATTGGTGAAACAGTCATGTGATTATTTTTGCTACGTCTGATTGGTTAAACAGTAATGCAGTAGATCCACTGACGACTTCTCTCTGGCAAAAATATAGTTATCTAATGTGTAAATAGAAAAAAGTAACGAGTCGAGTGTTGCCCAATGTACTGGAGTAAGAGTAGTGTTTCTTCTTCACAAATGTACTCAAGTAAAAGTAAAAAGTATGGTGCAGTAAAACTACTCTTAGAAGTACAATTTTTTTTAAAAGTTATTCAAGTAAATGTAATGGAGTAAATGTAACTTGTTACTACCCACCTCTGTTTATTACTTGATATTTGTATTCAAATTAGCGTTGGCGAGGCATGGCAATATGCAGCAGTAGCTGACACCCACATCAATGTAAGTAAATAACCGGTGTGGTAGTGAAGAATATGTAACAGAAACAATGATTCTTTAGTGGGTGGCTGACTTCAAAGCATTAAAGAGAAGGGCTCCGCGGTACATAGGCAGGTCACTAGCGTTAAGGCACTGATTAGGCGCAAACAGCTGTAGGACCAGGCAAGACAACAAGAAATTAACTAGCAGCAGATATTGACTAAGCAGGCTTTACTAGATTGCATAGTTCTTACCAGTCAGGAAAGTAGAGCAGTGAAGAAGGCGACAACGTAAGGCTCCTTTTAAGTAAGGAATAGCAGGAGTGCAAAGTTAGGAGAGCAGACAAAAGTAAAGTTAACCTCATAGAAGGAGAAACAGCAGGCAGTTGAATGGGAGAATGTTATAGGAGCTTAAGGAGTCAGAAAATGTAAAATATTTATTTAATTTTAAGATATTTAATTTTATGGCTTAATTTTTTTTTAGTTTTACCATTTAAGTTAAATCATTTAATTTAAATTAAAAAAAAAATTGAGCAGTTTCAGTAATCCCAAGTCAAAGTTTAATAATGAGGCCAAAGCAATGCAAATCCTTTTGGATGTCGGTCTTTTTAGAGGATGGCGTGGAGGAGCCAATCTTCTATGTGGGCTACATCTGCAGGATATGTCAGCTGATCCAGCAGCTCAAGCTTGGGGTCACTAAACTGGAGGATGAGTTGGATGGCCTGCGTTTTAAGGAATTGGTGGACCTGACCCAAGTGTCCTTTAGAGAGATAGTGTGCACCCCTATGATGGCACGGAGGAGATTCCAGACCAGATAGATAGGTCACAGTTACAAGGCGCAATGTAAAGTGTGCACACTGTCCCGAAGCATCAACCCCAGAATTGGAAGTGTCAAGGTCCTTGCAGAGCTTGAGGAGATTAGAAGAATTAGAAGAAGGTTCGTGCATGGCTAAAATCTTTCTTTAGGGTAGAAGGGTATGGGTTTATGGGACATGTAGCTTTGTCTGGAAAGCATTAGGGAAATAGGCCTTATTTTAGGAGTGTGTTGTAGGCTGCCCAAAGCAGACAGTAATTTCAATGCACATCCTTTAAGTAATATTAAAAAGGCAAGTTTATAGGGGGATATTATAGTCATGGGGGACTTTTAAATACATGAATATTAACTGGGATAACCTTGCAAATAGCGGAGCAGGGGTATTTAGAAGTAATCGGCGACTATTTTTTAAAAACGTAGTTAAAGCACCAACACAGGCGGAAGCCTGTCTGGGTTTAGTATTTTGTAATAATCAGGGTAGAATAGAGGGTGTAGAGGTGATTGAACCACTAGGGTCAAGTGACCATAGTATAATAGTTCTCAGGGTTTTGAAAGAGTGCAGATTCAAAGACTAAATCTGTTAATCTATGGGGAAGCAACAAAAGGTCAAAGTGGAGCATACAATATTATTTATCTTTGACTTTCAGAAAACATTTGATAAGGTGCCACATGGTAAATTGGGCATCAAACTAAAAGTAGTAGGAGTTCAGGGTGTTGTTTGTAGATAGGTGCAAAATTGGCTCAGACACAGGAAGCAGAGGGCTATGGTGCAAGGAACCCTATCAGAATTGGCTGATGTTAAGAGTGGTATTCCATTAGGGCCACTACTATTTTTATCATATAAGATAGATAGATAGATAGTAACAAGCTGTTTAAGTTTGCAGATGATATCAACCTAGGTGGATTGATAGATAATCTAGAATCTGTTAAATCATTACAGAGGGATCTGGACAGCATACAGGCTTGGGCAGATTTGTGGCAGATGATATTTAATACAAGTAAATGTAAAATATTACAAGTAGGACCCAAGTAGGAAGTAAAAATGTTAGATTTGAAAACACAATGGGAGGTCAAAAAATCGAAAGTACTCCTAATGAGAAGGATTTAGAAGTTGTACTGGACTTGACTCTATTCACTGCCAGACAGTGTGCAGAAGCCATTAAGAAAGCTAACACAATGTTAGGTTATATATTGTATAACATGATGTGTAGAGTTCAAGGAGGTCATTAATGCACTGGTTTGACCTCATCTGAAGTACTGTGTACAGTTTTGGACTCAAGGCTACAAAAAGGACACAGCAGTGCTAGAAAAGTCTAGAGAAGAGCGACCAGGGTTACAAATGATGAGTTTTTAGGAAAGATTAAAAGAGCAGAGCCTTTTCAGGTTAAGCAAAAAAAAAGATTAAGAGGAGACATGATTGAAGATTGAAATTATGAAGGGAATTAGTAAGTGGATTGAGGCTGTTGTTTTAAAATGAGTTCAACAAGAACATGGGGCACAGTCGGAAATTTGTTAATGGTAATTTTTGCACAAACATTAGGAAGTTCTTTAGGCAGACAACCATAAACACAAGGAATAAACTACCAAGTAGTGTGGTAGACAGTAGAACTATAGGAACATTTAAAACTAGACTTGTTTTTTTTAGAAGAATTAAGTGGATAGAACTGGTGGGCTTTGTTAGGCCGAATGGCCTGTTCTTGTCTAGTGTGTTCTAATGATTAATTTTAGTATTGCTAATACCATGCCCACATTTGACCCGGTTTGTGGCCCAATTTAATTCACTTCACCTTCCACTGGAATTAGCTGTTCTATAATTGTGTTAAGTTTGTCACCAAAAGTGCAGAATGATATAATGAAAATTACAAGAAGCATTAAAATATCTCCCCACAAAGGTTTAGAGTTTACTGAAATAAAGGTGACTTTTAAGTACTTATAAGAACATATCACAGACTTAACGCCATGAGACCTACAAATATACAAGAAAAAATGAGTAACAAATAATATTTCCATGCATGCCAGAAGTAGCCTTTTTTTTTGTTGCAGTACAAAAATGGGTCACGTTTAGACAGAGAGTAGAGAGAGAAACAGTACCCAGGGATTAGGAAGTGCTAATATTTTCAGAGTTATTCCATTAACTGCAAGAACACACTTGCCATATTAATCCTTCATGACATTTAATTTTAAAATTTGAAAAAGGGGGAAATGGTACTGGAATATGTCTTGATTTAGACTAAAGGTTTCCCTTAGGCTACTGCATATTATGCTGTTATACGGCTTCACTAGGGATAGAAATCGGAACAGTACTGCTGCCCATGACCCTTTGATAGAAAAAGCAGTTTAACACTAGAATTACCAGAGCCTACGAAAAAACTCGTAGATCCGGCCCACCTTAAATCGCTTCTTAAATCCATTCACACCTCTGCACCAGCATCCTTTGTCCTCTAAATGTGCTGATAAAAGTCAAGCTGCCAGCAGCCGGCTATTCCATCCCCCCACCGACTTAGAACGTGCGCGAACTTTTCCCAGCTCATGCCTTGATTGATTATCTGGGAGTGAAGTGGAGTTTTAGAGTGGAAATAATAGATCGTTATTTGGAACACACGCATTTCATGTGTGTTCCGTTTCTACAGTAAACTGTGTAAACACATTGTTAAAACAGAAACTTTTTCATATTTTAGTAATAAACGTTACAAAATGTAGTAGGCATAAATTATAGAATGTGTAAAGCCTGAGTTCCAAAGATCAAATAAACACTTTCACAAAAGCTTCAAGAATGATACAACAGTTTCCGTGGCGTCTATAACTGTTATTTGTAAGATCCATAACACACAGACAGACAGAGCACTGCGTAATAGAGAGACAGACAGGCAGAGATATATAAATAAACAGGGAAGGCACATGTACTGAAAGAAAAAAAAAGATCAACATGTGCGTTGTTCCTGCTGCACTAAATAAGCTCACGTGCTCGAACATCACCCCTCCCTCCATCTGACTGTCTAAGTAACAGCACAAGTACAGACGCAAACGAAGTGCATGTGTGTACTGTATAATATTAACAAAAAGAGCAGCTTACTACTGAAAACGGCAAATACAGGAGTGAGTGGGGATCGACTCGGGACTCTTGATTACACTTGGTTTGCGTCTGTACTTGTGCTGTTACTTAGAGAGTCAGATTGGGGGGGAGGGGTGATGTTACAGTTCATGAACTTATTCAGTGCAGCAGGAACAACGCACATGTTGATCTTTTTTTTTCTTTCAGTACATGTGCCTTCCCTGTTTATTTATATATCTCTGCCTGTCTGTCTCTCTATTACGCAGTGCTCTGTCTGTCTGTGTGTTATGGATCTTAAAAATAACAGTTATAGGGACAGTTGTTCATGTTAATTGCAGTCTCAATTGTTAAAAAATTTTTTTAAAAGGAGCATCCCACATGAAAATATAACTATCTCATTAACTGACAGTGCATACCAATTTATAAATTTTATGTCCATTTGAGGTTAAAAAGAAAAAAAAAGCAACACTTTATCCCCAGCGGAGAATCAAACTCAGGTCTGAGGCACGGCAAAGTTGCTGCGCTCTAAGAAGCAAATCTTAGCGCGCTACGCCACGGAAACTGTTGTATCATTCTTGAAGCTTTTGTGAAAGTGTTTATTTGATCTTTGGAACTCAGGCTTTACACATTCTATAGTTTATGCCTACTACATTTTGTAACATTTATTACTAAAATATGAAAAAGTTTCTGTTTTAACAATGTGTTTACACAGATTACTGTAGAAACGGAACACACATGAAATGCGTGTGTTCCAAATAACGATCTATTATTTCCACTCTAAAACTCAACTTCACTCCCAGATAATCAATCAAGGCATGAGCTGGGAAAAGTTTGCGCACATTCTAAGTCGGTGGGGGGATGGAATAGCCGGCTGCTGGCAGCTTGTCTTTTATCAGCACATTTAGAGGAAAAAGGATGCTGGCGGAGAGGTTTGAACTGATTTAAGAAGCGATTTAAGGTGGGCCGGATCTACAAGTTTTTTCGTAGGCTCTGGTAATTCTAGTGTTAAAAAGAATGGCTGTATGGATAGTAGTTAAAGAAATAGAAGCTTGATGATAATGTTAAAAAAAATGTATTATAAATAAATCATAGTGTGAGCCATTATCTTTACATCTAAACATTGTTATTGTTGTAAAGTGGATTGCCAAATTCTTCTGCCATTTTTTTATAGGTAATGTATTCTAGTGACTAGGGAAAAAGTATATCTGAGCATATGGTACATGTTCCCTTCTTTGATTTCTATTAATAGATACTATAATACTATAACAGAACCTACATAGATCACTGGTACCTTATCCAAGGATTTGATCAAACGGTTACATTGCACAAGGATGGCCACTCCGTACTGCTTTGAGTGGGCAGAAGACTAAGCAAACTCTAGACTCGATGCATAGGTTGAGCAAAATTGAATGTCTCAAGCCACGACAGTGTTAAAATACAGCTGATTAACAAGGTGAAACCTAGATGCTGATCACCTGTCTCTTCCTATCTCTGATTAACTCTTAATTTCAGCAATGCACAAATTATTGCAGTTTCTGTCCTAATTTACTTAGCCTATCTTTGCTCACTGATGAATGCAATACATCCCTGCAGTGAATTTGTTTGTCTTGTCTGACCCATGGTGTTCATCCTCTTACTAAAGGTTTGTGAGAGAGTTGACATAAAATCTTCCTCCAATTTTTCCATAAATAGGTTTGAATAGTGAGGTACAAACCGACAGCCCATTGCAGTCCCGATTTGTTGCAAGTAGAAGTAATGTCAACTTGCATCTTAAAACCAATGTTGTATCTCTAATACATAGATGACATCTTCATAATCTTGACTGCCAGTGAAAATGACCTCATCCATTTTCATAATGAATATAATTCTTTTCACCCCAGCATAAAGCTGAAGCTGAATTATTCAAAAACAGAAGTCAGCTTCCTTGACACCACTGTTCAACTGAAAGACAACACCCTTGTAACTTCTGCTTTTCACAAACCGATAGACGGACGGACCTACCTGAGAAGTGACAGCTTCCACCCCAAGCATATAAGGCACTCCATTATTTTCAGCCAAGCAATAAGATACAACCGTATTTGCTCAGACCCGACAGACTGGGATAAACAACTGCAGGAGCTTAGACAAGATTTCATCAGACAAGATTATACCCACAAAACAACAGACACTCAAATAAGAAGGGCTACTGCCATACCCAGAGACAACCTTCTGGAATATAAAAACAAAGACAACAAGAACCGCATCATCAACCGCAGGGATCATTTTCCTAATTTGGTCTACCTAATTCTCTGTATGAAATGTCCTGACACTGCACTCTATGTAGGAGAAACTGGACAAACACTCCGCCAAAGAATGAACTTACACAGGTTCCACATCAAGCATGGCCACACAGATGTTCCTGTAGCAGCCCACTTCAACAGCCATGGACTCTGTGAGAGGGACGTTAAAGTCACAGTGCTTCAGAACACAGCAATAGAGAAAAGAATGGGAAGTTAAACTAATGCTAATATTTAACACATTACAACATGGTTTAAAGTGAAAAGTCAAGGAAAATGACACCTTTTATTGGCTAACTAAAAAGATTACAATATGCAAGCTTTCGAGGCCACTCGGGCCCCTTACTACATTCATAATGGCTAACAAGGTACAACATCCTAGTACTACAAACATGGTTTAAATAAAGACAAGAGTTTTATGGCCAGATATGAGGATTGTTTGCATCTCTCACACTGACACAGACAACCTGTCTACAGACCCATATTGTATTGAAAAACACATCAGAAACTTCAAAAGACTTTGTTGGACAGTTATCTTATCCAAAGATCTTGCCTATACATTGTTCTCCTGTCTTGCTTAATGAATCTTAGCCTGAAGAGGTCTATTAATTTTTTACATATAAGATGTCTCACTTAAAGGTTTTCCAATGTTGTATCTGTCTTGGTGTTTATGTAAACACAGGGAACTCCAGTGTCTGTATTACATCTTGCCTGAAGAAGGGGCCTCAGTTGCCTGGAAAGCTTTGCATAATGTTATCTTTTTAGTTAGCCAATAAAAGGTGTCATTTTGCTTGACTTCTCACTACATTCATAATGGCCAACAAGGTGCAACACCCTAGTACTACAGGCAATGAATGGCAAGGCTTGATTGAACTGCAGCTTTACATCTAATTTCTGAACAATTGTTAGTTCTTCTTGAAGCAAATTTTTGGCTCAGACTGTGACAGGTAAACTGCAGTTCTCCATTACTTTTGGCTTTTTGTTTTTGTCAGAGCAACTCACACTCTCATGTTGCTTAAAGAAGGAAAACCAGGTCCCTTCATTACATGACATGGTAATATGTCCTGTAAAAGGATTTCTCAGTGTAGTGCCACAACATAGATATGTCTAGAATGTCAAATGAAATTACACGTTAGATGGTTACATTAGTAATGTTTGGTCCAGAAACTAAAAACATGCTTCTGTGTTCATGCATGAAATCACAGGCAGGATTTTACTTGTACTCTGTTTGGATAGTAGTGAATCAAAATGTTTACTTCTTATTTCAAAAGTGGAAAAAAGTATTGTTACTATCTCAGATTCTGTTCAGTTATAGCTTTTTGAATTATTTTTTAATGCATTTTGTTGTTCCTGTGTTGGATGTGACAAAATTTTAAAGGGAAACAAGGAATAAACATTACTTGTTTTTCAATACATTCATTTGTGTAGGTAAAAAAGTTGTCATTATGTACTGCTTACCGGCCACTGAAAATGCCTCACCCAGGTAAATTTCTTGGTTTGAAAATCTGGCCCAACTGAATTTGTAATTTAATAGCCCTGAATTGCAACATAGGTACAGTACTTCAGGCTGAAATCAAATAAATCACCAGGACAAGATAATATTTACCCTCAAGTTCTTAAGGAGGTTAGCTAGTACATATATAAACCCTTGACACATTTTTAGGAAGTCACTGATGGACTAGAAAATGGCAAATATTATTCTGTTATATAAAAAGGGTGACCAGGCAGATCCAAGCAACAATAGGCCAGTAAGTTTAACATTCATCACAGAAAATTAATGGAAGGAATTATTAAGGATAAGATTGAGCAGCACATGGCAAGAACATGAGTTTTTCTGAGCAGTCAGCATGGGATCAGAAGAGGGAAATCATGTTTTACTAACATGCTGGAATTCTATGAGGAAGCAACAAGAGGATATGATCAAAGTGGAGCATATGATATTATTTATCTTGACTTTCAGAAAGCATTTGATTGAAGCAGAGGGTGATAGTGTAAGGAACCATATCAGAATTGGCTGATGTTAAGAGTGGTGTTCCACAGTTGTCAGTGCTAGGGCCACTGCCATTTTTAACATATATAAATGATTTAGGAAGGAATATAAGTAACAAGCTGGTTACGTTTGCAGATGATACCAGGATAGGCGGACTGGCAGATAATTTGGAAACTTTTATATCATTACATTAAGGCTTGGGTAGATTTGTGGCAGATGAAATTTACTGTTAGTAAATGTAAAGTATTATACATAAGAAGTAAAATTGTTAGGTTTGAGTACCCAATGGGAGGTCTGAAAATCGAGAGAGTACACCTTATGAGAAGGATTTAGGAGTCACAGTGCACTCTACACTATCAACTCCCAGACAGTATTTAGAAGGCATTAAGAAGGCTAACAGAATGTTAGGTTCATCCATCCATCCATCCATCCATCAGTTGTCCACCGCTTATCCGAAGTTGGGTCGCAGGGGCAGCAGCCTTAGCAGGGAAGCCCAGACCTCCCTCTCCCCGGCCACCTCCTCCAGCTCCTCTGGGGGGACCCCCGAGGTGTTCTCAGGCCAGCCGGGAGATATAATCCCTCCATTGTGTCCTGGGTCTGCCCCGTGGCCTTCTCCCAGTGGGTCATGCCCAGAACACCCCCCTAGGGAGGCGTCCAGGGGGCATCCTGACCAGATGCCCAAACCACCTCAACTGACTAATCTCAATGCGGACGAGCAGTGACTCTACTCCGAGTCTCTCCTGGATAACTGAACTCCTCACCCTATCTCTAAGGGAAAGTCCAGCCACCCTGCGGAGAAAACTCATTTCGGCCACTTGTATCCGTGATCTTGCTCTTTCGGTCACTACCCAAAGCTCGTGGCCATAGGTGAGGGTAGGAACATAGATCGACTGGTAAATTGACAGCCTCGCCTTTTGGCTCGGCTCTCTCTTCACCACTACGGACCGTTGCAGAGCCCGCATTACTGCGGATGCCGCACCAATCCGTCTGTCAACCTCCAGCTCCATTCTTCCCTCACTCATGAAAAAGACCCAGAGATACTTGAACTCCCCCACTTGAGGCAGTAATGTGTTCCCAACCTGGAGAGAGCATTCCACCCTTTTCTGGCAGAGAACCATGGCCTCGGATTTAGAGGTGCTGACTCTCATCCCCACTGCTCCACACTTGGCTGCGAACTGCTCCAGTGAGAGCTGGAGGTCACTGTCCGTTGAAGCCAACAGAATCATGTCCTAAGCAATTAGCAGAGACGAGATTCTGAGGTCACCTAACCAGACACCCTCTGCTCCTTGGCTGTGCCTAGAAATTCTGTCCATAAAACTTATGAACATAATCGGTGACAAAGGGCAGCCCTGGCAGAGTCCAACCTCGGCAGGAAACAAGTTCGACTTATTACCGGCAATATGGACCAAGCTCCTGCTCCTTCTGTACAGGGACTGAATGGCTCGTAACAACGAGTCTTGTACCCCGTACTCTTGGAGCACACCCCCACAGGATGCTTCGAGGGACACGGTTGAATGCCTTCTCCAAATCCACAAAACAAATGTGGACTGTTTGGGCAAACTCCCATGCCCCCTCCAGGATCCTGGCCAGAGTGTAGAGCTGGTCCAGTGTTCCATGGCCGGGACGGAATCTGCATTGTTCCTCTTAAAACCAAGATTCGACTATCGACCAAACTCTCTTCTCCAGCACCCCTGAATAGACCTTACCAGGGAGGCTGAGGAGTGTGACCCCCTATAATTGGAGCACATCCCCCGGTCACCCTTCTTAGAAAGGGGGACCACCACCCCAGTTTGCCAATCCAGAGGCACTGCCCCCGATGTCCATGCGATGCTGCAGAGACATGTCAACCAGGACAGCCCCACAACATCCAGAGCCTTGAGGAACCCAGGGGCCCCGCCACCTCGGAGCTTTTTAACTACCTTGGTGACCTCGGCCCCTGATATAGACGGGCCCGCCCCCCGGAGTCCTCCAGCTCTGCTTCCTCTAAGGAAGACATTCTGTTGGGACTGAGAAGATCCTTGAAGTATTCCTTCCACTGGTCAATAACGTCTGTAGTTGAAGTCAGCAGGGCCCCATCTCCACTGTACACAGTGATGGTGGAGCACCGCTTTCCCCTCCTGAGGCACTTGGTTTGCCAGAACGTTCTCGGTGCCGACCGAAAGTCGTTTTCCATGGCTTCCTCCCATGCCCGAGTTTTTGCCTCTCCAACAGCTGATGCCGCCACATGCTTGGCCCGCTGGTACCCCTCGGCTGCCTCTGGAGACCCACTGGTCAACCAGACCCGATAGGACTCTTTCTTCAACTTGACGGCCTCTCGAACCTTAGGTATCCACCACCAGGTTCGTGGATTTCTGCCACGAGAGGCACCAACAACCTTGCGGCCACAGCTCCGTTCTGCTGCTTCGACAATGGAGGCTTGGAACATGGCGCAGTCAGACTCCATGTCCTTCACCTCCCTCGGAATGAGATTGAAGTTCTGCCAGAGGTGGTAGTTAAAGATCTTTCTGACTGGTTCCTCTGCCAGACGTTCCCAGCAGACCCACACAATGCTTTTAGGTTTACCTGGTCTGTCCGGCAGCCTCTCCTGCCATCTGATCCAACTAATCACCAGGTGGTGATCAGTTGACATCTCAGCCCCTCTCTTCACCCGTGTCCAAGACATAAGGTTGCAGATCCGATGACATGATTACAAAGTCGAGCTGCGACCTCTGGCATCCTGGCGCCAAGTGCACTTATGGACACCCTTATGCTCGAACATGGTGTTCGTTATGGACAATCCATGGCCAGCACAGAAGTCCAACAATTGAACACCACTCGAGTTTAGATCGGGGAGGCCGTTCTTCCCAATCGCACCTCTCCAGGTTTCACTGTCGTTGCTGACGTGAGTGTTTAAGTCTTCCAGCTGGACGATAGAGTCCCCAGGAGCTGCGTTTCGCAGCGCTTCCTCCTGGGACTTCAAGAAGGCTGGGTACTCTGATCTGCCGTTCGGCACATAAGCACAAATAGTCAGAGTCCTTCCCCCAACTCGAAGGTGCAGGGAAGCAACCCTGTCGTCCAACGGAAAGAACCCCAACGTGCAGGCCTCGAGCCGGGGAGCCAGTAGCAAGCCCACTCCCGCCCGACGCCTTTCACCCACAGCAACTCCAGAGTGGAACAAAGTCCAGCCTCTCTCAAGAGGAATGGTTCCAGAGCCCAGACTGTGCGTAGAGGTGAGCCCGACTATATCTAGCCGGTACCTCTCAACCTCGCACACCAGTTCAGGCTCCTTCTCCGCCAGAGAGGTAACATTCCATGTCCCAAGAGCCAGAGCCAGTTTTGGAAACCGAGGGTCGCCAGGGCTCCCGCCTTCGGCCACCACCCATATCACATTGCACCCGACCCCTATGGCCTCTCTTGCAGGTGGTGGGCCCACAAAAGAGCGGAACCACATTGCTCCTTCGGGCTGGGCCCTGTGGTCAAAGGTCCAGCCACTAGGTGCTCTTCCCCCGGGCCTGGCTCCAGGGTGGGGTCCCGGGCAAGGGAAACTCCGATCCTTAATTTAAATCCATGTGGGGTCTCAGGATCCAGTTAGTCTGGATCTTCACCTCAGACCTGTTTGCCTTGGGAAAACCTACCAGAAGCATGTAACTCCCGACAACATAGCTCCGAGGATCACTAAACCGCGCAAGCCCTTCTGCCACGGCAAGGCCTCAATCCAAGAAGGGAGAATGTTAGGTTATATACCACAATATGTAGAGTACAAGTCCAAGGAGGTTATGCTCAAGCTTTATAATGCACTGGTGAGGCCTCATCTGGAGTATTGTGTGCAGTTCAGTTTTGGTCTCCAGGCTACAGAAAGGACATAGCAGTTGTAGAAAAAGTCCAGAGAAAAGCTACTAGGCTGAATCCAGGGCGAAGTTGGGGGGGTGGGGGTGAATTGTGGTTAAGGTACAAATGAGGTTCATTAATTCTGCAGTAAACATTACTGAGTTCTCGAATAATTATTGTATGTGCTAGACACACACACAGTCATTCACTTCCTTTCCAAACTTTTTTTATTCCAATACAGATTGTGAACTAGCTTCACCTCAAATCACAACTCCATCTTGGACAAGGCAGGAGCCAGCCCCGCATGGGATATCAGTTTTTTTTTTGTAAGGCAGATTCAAGCAGGAACTCCTAATTAGCTAAATAATCTTACTGTGCCGATCACTAATCAATTGAACAAACTTTGGGACGTAGCAAACAACCTTAATAAATGGGAAAGATTCAAACTCCTTGTGTAATATTGAGAAGATTTTATTTGGTAAACAATGAAAACAGTTTAGTGCATTCGTATATAAGAATGCCAACAGATAAAAAAACTGCTTGGTATTTTGGAAGTGGAAATGAATGAATTATATATATTATGTGAGAATAAGGTAAACATTTCAAGTTCAGCAGAGTACTACTGTTTCTTCACTTAACTGTGTAAAATGTCATCTTTTCATTTGGCTGACTACTTCTTGGTCTTTATTCTGGAATGCTACAATGACTCCAATATTGTTCTTTCCAGATACTTTCTTAATTAGGAAGCAAGCTATCACTGCAAAATGTAGCACATTTTTGGGACTTAGCTTTAGTAAAACGTCTTAGTACAGTAGAATTTTAAATTGCTGCTTTAATGTGATCCAGCTGCTGTCACAGTTAACTGTTTATTTTCTTCACCAGCTGCCAATTGACAATGATAATGGGACCAACAGCTCAGTAGCTAAACTGGACCCTGTTATACTTGTGCATTCTGCATAAGGTATCTGTTTTTTGGAAAGAAATGAAATGCAAAAATTTAAGCACTGTGAATTCTTAATCTACTTTCACCAAGGCATCTGGATGATGATGATGATGATGATCCTGAACAAATGAAATCCACAATATATCTCATTAGAGCTGACATGGAAGAATGAGAGTACTAATGAGTTATAGAATTAAATAATGTTTCCTTAACATCAAAAATTGGCTTCAAATTAAAAAAAAATGTTTGGAATGAAAACTTGAAATCTCAGCGACCCCGATGGAGTGTCAAAGCCTTAAAGCTTTTTCCATCAAAGAAATGATTCCAATTTGCAGAGGCAGTGTTTTTGCTCCAATTCACTTGAATTAACCACCATACAAGTCCAGGTGAAATAAAGCCATGATTATTTCTTTGGCATCTTTTTATAATGTGCAACTTAAAGATGTCAATCTGGGATATGTGATGATGTCATTGTAGCCCAGAGATAGTTTATTATATATTGTATGATAGAACAGTATACCCTGGGAATTCAGGAGGGTACATCTACCTATTTAAGGGTGAAGTGAGAAAAACTAATGACACAATACAAAGTTCTGCATTTTTTATTTTTAAGCACTCTGAGTTTCAATAATAAGTAATTTTGCTTCTGTGAACAGTACTAAAATTTTTTATTTAAACCAACCTAAATTTACATCTCTATGTTTCTAACATTTTTATAGGTTTTGTTAATTTTTTTGTCTTTGTTTCTTGCAGGATGGATCAGTGCAGTAAAGAAGTTCAGAAATATTAAACTGAGTAAGTGACGATAAATGCAAATATCGGCATTTCTTTTTAACATCTACATTACATTACTAGTATTTATATTTTACAAGTTCCTTATTTGTATTTTTTTATAATTTTATATATATATATATAATATATATATATATATATATATATATAATATATATTTTATAATTAGATGCGCCACTTGTAATAAAAAAAAAAAAAAAAATTGAGTGAAAACTGAAGGTCCAATTAAATTCTTACATCTGTAGGATTCCTATGAGCAATAGTATCGTAACTGCAATGCTTTATAGTGTGTTTAGCTATATCAAAATATTTTTCAAATTTTCTGTATATTTTACTTTTGTGATTATTTTAATTGTTAGATAGCATTATCATGATGTAATGATTAACAGCAACAATGTATTTGTTATTGTTATGTTATTGTTGCTTTTTAGAGTTGTCAGTGCTTATTTTCTTTGATAGTGCCTCGTATCCTGTTTGATGGCTGGTCATACCAAGATTTTGAAATTTTATTTGGCAGTGAAGATGAGATTGAAGAGATGGTTGAGGAGTTGGTGAAAGTAGCAAAGGTATAGTATCTGCATTTATTCACTTTTTTATACATTTTTTTATCCTTTTCATTTATTAACTTTTTTTAACAGTTTCATTGCAAAAGGCACATTATAATAATTGATCATAGCAAGCAGGCTAATGCTTGACTGATGATTGGCAAGCAGTGCGGTTTAAGAGATTATGGACTTCAAATCTTTATGTTAAATTTTTCAACTGGCTAACTGTGTAACGCTCACCATTGCTGCAATTCAGGGCTTTTAGAATGGATGAACTTACTTTGTTGTGAATATACAGCACACTACTAATAAGTGTGTGTGTGTGTGTGTGTGTGTATATGTATGCATGCTGCTCAAAAAAATTAGGGGAACACTTAATCATCACAGTCTAACACCACGTTAGTTAAGCTTCAAGATATCAATCTGTCCAGTTAGGAAGCATAAGCGATTATGAATTAACTTCACCTGCTTTGGCGTTTACCAGGTAATGGGAAATAATCAATAGAAAGAACCAGAAAAAAAATCAAAAATAAGGTATGACCAAGCAATACAATAGACTGAAAATCTTATAATAGATGTAATTTAAGAAAATATCATGTCTTAAATAGATGTTAGGACAAAGGGAAATACTGAAATGATGTGATTACAACACATAAAGTGAAGTTATAAAAAAAAAAAATCTAAAGCCTAAATAAATTATTAATATTTTAAACATAGATAACCAAACATAAAAAGCACAAGAAGGTAAAATGGAGAAAGGAAAAAAAAATTAGACGTAAACAAAAAATTATTCACAAAACGGTGATATAGACAGTTATGTAAATGACTTTTTTGGTATATCAGTATAACAATCAAATATATTAAATGTCACAGTGAGTGTAAATATACTGTAAATCCTCATCAAAGATAAAGTCTATGTATGTATAAGAAATGCATAATATAACCACATACACTGGCCAAGAGTGACCAAATAAGTAAAATCATAATAACTATGAAACTGCTATATAATTAAGTTTGAAGTGCAGAATGTAAAGACATATACTATGAGTAAAAAATAAGGCAACACTTCTTCACATAATGAAGTTGAGAAGGATTATAACAAAACCTACATCAACAAATCAAAACATGGAATTTCTTCCTCTCGATCAATCCTTTGTCTCTCTTGATTAGACTGTTTAGCATTATTGTCAGGCACTCATTCTTGGCTCACAGAAAAATGAGTTCTGAGCTGATATTTTTACCTTGTTGTGGTTTACAAAGTTAAATTTCAAATTATTTTAGTATGAATTTTGAATCCTGTACTGCAGAACTCTTTGGCATCTTTTACCTACAGAGGACAGGAGTAAGGATTTCATCAAGCTTAACTGTATAGAGCAGGGGTCCTCAATCACAGTCCTGGGGGGCTGCGGTGGCTGCAGGTTTTTGCTCCAACCCAATTGCGTAACACTAGAATTACCAGAGTCTACGAAAAAACTCGTAGATCCGGCCCACCTTAAATCTGTTCTTGCCTCTCCACCAGCGTCTTTTGTCTTCTAAATGTGCCGATTAAGACGAGCAGCAAGTATCCGGCTATTCCACCCCCCACCGTCGCAGAACGTTCACTAAGTTCTTACAGCTCATGCCTTGTTTTATTATCTGGGAGTGACTGAACTGCTGGAGTTTTAGAGTGGAGATAATAGATCGTTATTTGGAACACATGCATTTCATGTGTGTTCCGTTTCTACAGTAATCTGTGTAAACACATTGTTAAAACAAGCTTTTTCATATTTTAGTAATAAATGTTACAAAATGTAGGCATAAACTATAGAACGTGTGAAGCCTGATTTCCAAAGATCAACTAAACACTTTCACAAAAGGTTCAAGGACAATACAACAGCTTCCGTGGCATAGCGCTAAGATTTGCTGTCTCTGAGCGCAGCAGGCTTGCTGTGCCTCAGAGACCTGAGTTCTATTCTGGGGGGAGAGTGCTTTTTTTTTTTTTTTTTTTTTTTAACCTTCGCCACTCTGCCTGCCAGCAAGCATCTGCTTTCTGCGTGCTGGGGTGTTTTTCTTCAGTAAATCGTTAAGTTTAAAATGTCGATCACGGTTATTTCTGTTGATTAATTCATGCTTTCATTCATTATAGCTAATACTGTTAT
Source organism: Erpetoichthys calabaricus (assembly GCF_900747795.2). NCBI lineage: Eukaryota > Metazoa > Chordata > Cladistia > Polypteriformes > Polypteridae > Erpetoichthys > Erpetoichthys calabaricus. Next base: position 184,426,355 of record NC_041395.2, read on the forward strand.
CAAGTGGTTGCTATTTTTACCTGTTGTATACAATCTATCTACCGTCTTTATCTCCACTCTCACTGCCTGCTTGCCTGTGTGCAGCGTGTGTCAATTGATACATGATTTAATGTATTTCTTTTTGACAATTCTTTGAGTTGTAAAATACATATACATCTATACTAATAAAAGGCAAAGCCCTCACTGACTCACTCACTCACTCACTGACTGACTGACTGACTGACTGACTCACTCATCACTAATTGTCCAACTTCCCGTGTAGGTGGAAGGCTGAAATTTGGCAGGCTCATTCCTTACAGCTTACTTACAAAAGTTAGGCAGGTTTCATTTCGAAATTCTACGCGTAATGGTCATAACTGGAACATGTTTTTTGTCCATATACTCTAATGGAGGA